>NW_026856505.1:0-18315 GCF_026571515.1 Ruditapes philippinarum
AAGGTACTCTCCCTTGTCTCGATGTGATCCAGTTTCTACAATAACACATCTGATACTTTAAAATATGCTGTACTCGCTTGATCTTATTGCGGCAAATTTGGTGTAAAAAATACCGAATTTTGAAAATTGGATCAACATATACCCAAATCTGTTATATTAACTCCAATACTGTACAAAATTCTTCGCCAATTCAACGCAGCTTCATCATCGACGCCATCTTGGAAAGATTGATTAAAATCCGTCATGCACGAAACCCTTTTATCTATTGTTTTTCATTAATTAACCAAAATATATACAGGGTGTGTTATAAATATTATATATGTGGAAAGTGAAATAAAATAGTTCATATTTATTAACGGAAGTGTTAAAATGCTTTGCATAATCGATGCACTCTAGTGAATGTGATAACATTTGCTTTCAATAAACGTACTAAAACTGGTCTTACAAGTATCTGCATGTAAATTGTAAACTAATGTTATATCATATATTATATTGTACATGAAAATAAATGAAAAATTCGTGAAAAGCGTGTTTTTTTCTTTATAATTACCTTGTGTCTTTGCATGTTTACACTTGAAAGTCGCTCGTAGAGGATATATGTATGTATTTCCCTCTGTCTGTCTGTCTCTTTATCTATGTATGTATATACATCCCATTTATATGAAGTAGTAGAAGTATTTGAAGCTAGTAAAGGATATATACCTCCCATATTATACTTACAGTATCTGAAGTAAGTTAAGCTTATTTTATTTTCATCAAAAAAACATTGTTAAATTGAGTCATGAGATGTGTCACAATTAATAAGCTAGTAACACATATTCCATTTTCGATAATTATTTCATATTGTAACTTAATTATGTTCTTCTTGCATTTCTTTACATGAAAATACTTATTTTGTTATTTAATTAATCTCCGGTCATAGTTTCTTATTTCATAAAACCATTATGGTGCATGCAAATGAATTATTGAAAATGATAGATTATCTAAGAAAGCATTAATTGAATACTTGAAATGTGAAAAACAATATCAACAAGGAAAATGCGGTGTTAAATGAACCCCACTCGACCTAGAAACAAGTTATCGGAAACTATTAAATCAAATTAGTTAAATAAAAAAATAGATATATCAGTCAATGAATTTTACAGCTTTATATCCAATTCCGGACCAAATATTCGATATCTATGTGACACTTTATTCGATTATGTTTTTTCTATTTACTTATTTCGCTCTGGTATTAGACGAAACAATAGTGAATGTGTAATGGCTGCACGATCAGTTTTTATGAAATTATTTTTCATCACAAATATGACCAATTATCAAGAATTAATGTACAGAGATATTAAAGTCCGTGCTTTAGCCCCAAAAGAAATTTCTGAATTAATAAAAGAAAATGAAAGTTTTACAGTAAGTGGAAATGACAACAAAGGTGAAGGAGGTGATTTCGTATTAGAAAATATCAACGGTAAAACTAAAAGATGGCTTCCTCCGGGTATTCCAACAGACAAACATTGGCTAAAAGTGTGTAGAAATATGAATACACTAGACAAGGTAAGTTGTTCATAAAATTATGTTATGATGTTATAATGATGTTCCATATAATTTGCAAATGAAAATTTATTTAATGTTGAAACATTATTATTGAAATATTTTTCACGAAAATATTATTATAAGCATCATTAATATATTTAAAAAATGAGTTCTTTAAACAATCATAACAATGCATTGCCAGTCATTTTTGAATTAGTACTATATTTAAAGTGACATGTCCGCATTTGAAACATATTTATATTTATTATGTAGATAAAACAAACTTTATATCAAGCACTTAACATAAGAGAAAACAGCCGTGACAACTTATATCAAAGGGACGTCAGATCTGAAATTTTAGAGTGGAGAACTTATTTGAGAAGACGTGATTATTTTTCAATGCAGAACTACAAATTTAAGTATGGGTGCCATTCTTCTATTTAAAGTTTATTTATTTTAATTGTATGTTCAATTTCAAAATATGTTAAAAACTGTACACATTTGATAATACTATACCAAATAGTATATATTGATAAACAAATAAATGTATTGATAAATGCTGCCCAGATTATAAATACAATTTAACATCATAAATAAATTATGAATTATTTTAGTAAACATGTGTCATTATCTGGGGATGAACTTGACGAAGAACTTTTTTTTTTTTTAAAATAAATGTCAAAGAAATATGGATAAATATCTTGAAAATGTTTCAAGTGGTGTTATTCCAAAGAGAAATTATTCAATGGAACCAGTTTTTATAACTGTTCAAAATCGGGCCAAATTTAATGACATTACAAGGAAAACCAAAGAACAGATAACGATATTAATTGAATGTACAATATCGGAAATTAAAGAAACTGGAAATGTTTATGAAGCATTGGCATATGAGGAAAGATGGCAAAAATTGAAAGTTAAACACTAACATATATATTTAAAAAAAATCATAAAGAAAGTCCAAACGCCAAAATTGTACATAAAAAATGAAAGAAAAGGACAATTTGTCAAATGAATCTTTTAATGTGGTTCGGACAATAATATTGCACATTTTTCACATCCGAGTCTTTTTTATATACGAAACCTACACACAGTGCATGTACCCAATAATTACATTCTAATACTTCACATTTCAGCCAATTACACACTTTCCTTTCCTTTCCCTTTTTACTTTTCCCCACGTGCTCTTTCCCACAAATCTCACAATTGGACACTTTTGCCTTCTTTCTCCTTGGCTGCTGCCTTTCTTCCTCCTCATCATCTTTAGCCGTTGCAGGGTAAGTGACCTCCACTGTTCTTTCTAGGTCAATCATGTTGGTAGAACTTGTCCCAGGGCTAACTTCTTCGTCTAGCAAAATATAACAATTAAAAAAATACATAATTTTAATCATTTTAATTGAATAAAGGTAGATAAAAAGTAGTCTATTTTTAAAAGGTGTTTTTGCGTGTTAAGCAATTATTGGAACATTGCCTAAATTAATATAAAAACTCTTCACAAACCATTATTTCCTTCTTCTGTTGTAAATGTCCCCTTTTGTCCGCTTTCTGTTTCCCAACTAGCCCACCACTTGGTTCCTGTTGCACTGTGCATCTCTTTCATCTAAGATAAACAATATAATAACAAAATATACCTTTTAATTTATAATTTTATTTTTATTTATAGTTTCCCGAAAAGATGAAATGATTGACTTTTACAAAGAACTGGTATCGGCACTTGATGATTGTTTATCAGAACACAATGCATGCGAAGAAGGTAACATACATAAATTAAATGAATCTTACTTTCTTTATTATTGTCGGTCTTCTTTTAGACACTGCCTTCGACCGGGCGACACTGTCTTTGATGTAAGTAGTATCAATTGGACCACTGTGATGAACCTTTGCCCTACATGGCTGATTTTTTACATTTTTTCCGGGGTTGTTACCCTTTGTTATTTTTCCCTGGGAAAACAAAGTTTAAGTTCAAACATATGATACCAGTATGTAAATTATAATATTGAAGTAAATTAACAATTACTGAAACCAAAATTATTCAATTATTATTGATGCTTTACAAATATATCATTTCAGAATCTGCAGAAAGTTCAGAGAATGAATACGAATAATCACAATATACACGTGTTCATATAAACTTACCGACATCTCTAGTCTTCACTGCATACGAACTCAATATGACCTCAAACCGAAAAACTCGTGCAAAAAAGTCACGTGGTATATTTTATAAACATATATATAGATATTATTATTTTTAATTCATTTTACATGTATCAAAAATAATTATGATGTATCTAAAATATGCACACACCCTATATCAATTAATGAAAAACAATAGATTAAAGTGTTTCGTGCATGACGGATTTTAATCAATCTTTCCAAGATGGCGTCGATGATGAAGCTGCGTTGAATTGGCGAAGAATTTTGTACAGTATTGGAGTTAATATAACAGATTTGGGTATATGTTGATCCAATTTTCAAAATTCGGTATTTTTTACACCAAATTGCGCAATAAGATCAAGCGAGTACAGCATATTTTAAAGTATCAGATGTGTTATTGTAGAAACTGGATCACATCGAGACAAGGGAGAGTAGCCCGGGTCTCCACGATACCGGTGTACATATTTTATACAAGGTGTTTTTCATATAAAAAATTATTGACTTGAAAAAAAGAAGGAATAAACAACTTCATTAACAACTAATCCTCTTAAAATTACATTACAGAGTTCTGTTACTCTGAAATTCTCGCTCATTGTGAATGTAAACAATGGTCGACCATTTTGTATGACGTAGTTAAACAGACTTCGTGCTACCGGTGCACTGGTAAAAATGTTATTTTTATGGAAAGCCATTGCAGTTTTAATAGCAAAAATATCATTTTAGCATTCTTGTATTCATATCTGAAAAAAAAACCGCGTTAAAACAACATAAAAACGTGTGTTTCAATAGTTTACTGTTCATCTTTAATGACTCCCAAGGGATCTCTGTTTTAGAACCTTTTCCTCCCAATTACAGGTGTATATTATACCATGTGGCTGGATTCAAAAATTCCCCTTCACTTAATTTTAGTGTTGTTGTGATTGTCTGGTCCTTTTGTATCATTGAATCAATTTTATTTCTATATGATGAAGATAAAATATCAATATGGTACTTTACACAGGCTCCCTTAAAAGACTGAATGAAACTGACTTTTTAATTTTCATAAACTGTTTTATATGCACTAATGGCTTTCCATAGATTAATTTTTTCCCGCCAAAAATGATGTCAAAAGGTCAAGTGACATGTACTGGAGGTTGAATGACGTCAGCACCTGTCATTTTTTATTTTCTTGGAAAAAAAATGTGTTTTGTAGAGAGACTAATTTATGCAATGGAAAAATAGGATAGTAAAATAAAAATAAGGTAGGATATGTGAAATATTTCCTTCAGAAACTCATGAAAATGTTTAAAAACTTTGAAATAGCCAATATTACTGGGAGCATGTCAATATAAACACTCGGTAGGTGGTGTTGACAAAAATATCGCGAGATTTGTGAGTATACCGGTACCGTGGAGTCACCGGTATCATGGGGTTCGAGTATACTCGATTTTATACGCTTCCATAAATTTCCGACACATTTTATCATTTTCATTCATTGGATTTTAGCTCAATCGGGCTAAATTACCCCGATTGAGCTAATTTAGCCCGATTGGGAGATGTGCCCAGCCTGAATAATTATTTAAAGAATTAAAGGTAATAATTGTTTAATTGTAATTAAATCAATTGTTGTTAATTAATTGTCTGTACTATATAGTAGGGCCGAAACGTCTCGCGGAAAAGGGCCGAAACGTCTGGCCGATTTTTCTACTGGGGCCGATTTGGTTTGGGGCCGAAACGTCCTGTTTGCCACTCAATGTGCAAAGGCGAAGCATATGAAAATGAGTCAGACTCCAACAGCGTTTGATTATAAAACATTACCTGTGACATTAACTCAGCTCCCTTTCTCCTAGGTGGAGCAGGGGCTTCGCCCTTCTTTTTACCAAACATTACTAAAAATTCTTGAATAAGAAAATATTGTTTACTTTCCAACAAAAATATTAGAAAGACGCCATATTGAATAAATAAACCCAAAGAATGTAAAACACCGTCAATAGTTTGTTAAAACCACGCTCATGGGTGTCAACTTCACAAAATATTATCAAATATCACAAAAATGCTGTCATGACATGGTAGTAAGGTTCCATGCATTATTATTATTAATTGATACCGTATTTTTTTCTAGATGGCATATAGACTATCATAGCCATAGGTGTTCGGCGCGTAACACGTTGATTGGTCACTTCCTCCGGGCCGGGCCTCACCTACTCTTCAACCCTCCTACCTTTCAAAACCATGTAAACTGCAGTAGTTTTCATTTGAAACACGTTTTAATATTTGGTATATGCTTTTAATTCAATTTCCTTCATTTTCCACAGAAAAAGATACATACCATTACGACTAATAAATATGTTTACAGGGGCGTAACTGAGCTATTTTGATATGTACTCCTTAACTAGGGGGGTTCGGGGGCATGCTCCCCCGAGAATTTTTTTTGAAAGAGGATGCGATATCCTGGCATTTTGTGACTATCTAGAGGCTATATTGACAACATATTGGTAATGATTTCAAACTCTTTTTTTAATTTTAAAATAGGTAAAATGAACAAGTACATTAAATATACTGTACCATAGAACTTTTATATATTTAAAATCGATTTTTTTTTGCAGAAAAAAATGGTCATTTTGCGACTTTCAAACTGATGTTATAGCAACAAATCTCCCGTATTCAGTAAATTTTAAATAATAAAAAACGCTAGAAACGTCGAAAACTAAAGCAAGCGTTTGTTTTAATTGAACTAATTTTATGTCCTGTTGGGTACAGAGCCTTGCTTTCTTTAGAAAAGCCGGGTCCGCTGGACGGAATTGTCAAATTCACGTTAGTCCATCACATAAGCCACAGCTAACGCTGAGACTCTCGACAAAGATGAGTATATTCACACAATGCCCCAATGCTCTCTGAGGAAAGACTGTCATTCTGCACACCTTCATAAGTAGCAACTGTTGTAACAATATATTAATTTAAGAACGATAATGGTGTGAAAATTGTGATTAAGTTCAGTGAGTGTTTTGGACTGTTAAATATTTCATTACATTACAATACAATGTATATATAAAAACGCGTTATATTACACGTTATATTACACGTTATATTGTACACGCAAAGATATTTCAAAATCTCCTTTCAGAAATGTCAGTAAATTAATTAAAAATTGTTACATATAACATAGATTATGTGGATCATGTGAATACATTAAAGGACTCATTAAGACCTTTTGTGATAAAGTGAATTCATAAGCAGATATATGCATGTACGACTTTAATAATGATGTATCTTGCTTGATGACTCATCGCAATGTTTTGCTGACCACAGAGAATGATAAATTTTATCTCAACAACTTATTTTAGAATATTACTATTCTTTAAAATAAATGCATAAAATTGAGAAGGAATTGTACATTCTTTGGCTATTTACTGTCCTTTTTGGCACGGCAAAGTAATTCTCTCACTCAATTGATTAATATGCCACTGAGAAATTACACCAATTTGTTACTTGTTTTCTGATTAAAAGATGAGATTAAAAATCAAACATTCAAGGCTACGTTGGCAGAACTCAGCCCCCTACACAATCCAGCCACACCAGCAGGGCACCCAGAAGGCACCCAACCAAAAGCAGTTCTAAGATGACACAAAAGGCCCATACGGGAATAGTAAAAAGTTTGGGAAAAAATTATTGCGGGCGACTTGCGCGCCGAATAAGAAGTACGTTGCACAAAAACGGGCCACCAAGCCAATGCTAGGGAAATATCTCGGCCAAAAATAGGTTCTGAACAAGACAGCTTAGGCTTTTCATAACTTTCCTGCGTTGAATCTGTACAATATATCGCAATAAATAGTTATATATATAGATCATTTTAAAAGATATTAATTTATACTGTATAATTATGTTATGAAATATTTATATAATGATTAAGTCGAAAGAGTCAGAAGGCCTGTATGTGCCCCAACCACACTACCCCCTATGTTTTTATCACTTTTTTTAGAACTTTTAGTGCATGTGATTTTTTTCAATACAGGATTGATTTGTACGCACGGGCGTACAGGAGTACGCCTAGTTACGCCCCTGATTTAATATGAAGACTATGTGATAAAAAGTTTTCAAGGTAATAAGCAGAAACCATATTTACATTTAAAGCCCCTGTTACCTTAACCTTTGAACTAGTGATCTCAAAATCAATAGGGGTCATCTGCTACAAATGGCTATTCAATATGTGAAATATGAAGACTTTGTGATAAATTGTTTTCAAGATAATAAGTGGAAACCATTCTGAAATTAAAGACACCTGTGGGCTGTGACCTTGACATTAAACCTAGTTACCCCAAAATCAATAGGGTCATCTAATAGATATGACCAATCAATATGTAAAATATGAAGACTTTGTGATAAATAGTTTTCAAGATAATAAGCAGAAACCATTCTGACATTAAAGATCCCGGTGACCTTGACCTTTGAACTAGTGACACCAAAATCAATAGGGGTCACCTACTAGTTAAGACCATATACTATGTGAAATATGAAGACTTTGTGATAAATTAGTTTTCACGATAATGAGCCGAAACTATACTAACATTATAGGCCCCAATGACCTTAGACTTAGTGACCCCAAAATCAATAGGGGTCATCTACTAGGTATGACCAATTACTATGTGAAATATGAAGACTTTGTGATAGTTTTCAAGATAATATTTAGCTGAATCTATTCTGACATTAAACGCCCGTGTTATCTTGACCTTTGAACTAATGACCCCAAAATCAATAGGGGTTATCTACTAGTTATGACCAATCACTATATAAAATGGAAAACATTGTGATAACTAGCTTTCAAGATAATGAGCTGAAACTATACTACTTTTTAAGGCCCCTGTGACCTTGACCTAGTGACCCCAAAATCAATAGGGGTCATCTACTAGTTATGACCAATTCATATGTGAAATATGAAGACATTGTGATAAATAGTAACCAATATAATGAGCCAAAACCATTCTATCATTTAAGCCCCCTGTGACCTTGACATTTGACCTAGTGACCTAAAGAGTCATCTACTAGTTATGACTGTCACCAATCAGTATGCAAAATATGAAAAGATTGTAATAAATAGTAACCAAGATAATGAGAGGAAACAATTTTGACCTTTAAGGCCCATGTGACTTTGACCTTTGACCTAGTGACCCCAAAATCAATAGGGGTCATCTACTAGTTATGTCGAAATATGAAGACTATGTGATAACTAGTTTTCAAGATAATCAGTGGAAACCATATTTTTTTCAAATAAAAAAAATCTAAGTTAACAGGGAGATAATTCTTGCAATATTGGTACTAGAGTCATGAACCTTGTCACATAACATGTGATTTATGATAAAGATCATATATTTGAAGTATTAAGTTGATCCCTTAAGAAATAAAGAAGTACGAGTAAGACAGCTCTCCATATACTTCCTATATACAAACTAAATATGTCCGTTTTAAACCTGATTACCAATATATGTTATTTTGTCACTTTTTTCAGACAATTTTCTATCAATATAATTTGTGCAGCAATCGATTAAAAGATAAAAAAACTTACCAGACACAAAACTGCTATACACATAACCAACAGATCTACTTGCAACCAGTTAATGGGTGTGTTTATAATTTAAGACAATATTTACAAAATATCTATTTTACCATGCTGCAACAGTTTAATAAAATCATGGCATGTTAAATTTTACTTAGATGGTTTTCATTGGACAAGACATGTACGAGTATTTAAATCATCTAGTTCTTTTCTAGTTCTTTATAAATGTACTTGAGCCGCGTCACGACAAAATCAACATAGTGCGTTTGCGACCAGCATGGTTCCAGACCAGCCTGCGCATCCGCGCAGTCTGATCAGGATCCACGCTGTTCGCTATCAGTTTCTCTACTTGTAATAGAGTTGGTAAGCGAACAGCATGGATCCTGATCAGACTGCGCGGATGCATTACGTTGGTTTTGTCGTGACGCGGCTCACTTAAGCTTGTGCTGAAACTTTATCTTTTGATAACATTTTTTAAAAATCAAAATGCCCAAAACTACAATATGTAGGACAGTAGCTTAAAGTAACAAATAAAAAAAGTTATTGTAAAAAAAAATATTTTACTGCACAAAATTTTAATTAAACATCTGGATGCGGACACAAGGATGACTAGGATATCTCTCCATATACTTTCACGAGTCAAGATAAAACGATTGCATTCATGATTGATTTATTTCAGGGTAAAAAAAACACAAAATACATAAAACACAATCTTTCAGTCTGATTTTATTGACCCAATATATATATACATTATAGCATTCATATAAATATTCATCCCATTTTATATGTTGTCGTTTAATCCAGCACAGTCTGAGTTAAGTGATTGCCTATTACTAGTATGTGAAATGTCTGTGGTTCGAGCCCTACTGTTGCCATTACTTTAGACTTTCGGTTTACTTTTTGCAGTATGTCTTAATGGAAATGGCCATGTGCTTGCAAAATTGTATAGTACAACATTTATTGATTATAATGCGGATGTAATTTTGAATATTAATTATTTAACTATGTTAATTAAAAGATTACAGACTTTACCCCCCCCCCAAAAAAAAAATGCAAATTATTAAATCAAATTGAACAACATACAAAACAGTCATAGCTTCAAAAATGTTGAAAATATAAATAAGAAAAAACATGGACCTACACATGGTCTCAAACTTACAACTGTTTACAGTTACATAAAGGACATCAATTTTAGTAGTTTACAATATTGTGTTATAATGCTGACAGTATAATATTTCATAGACACAAATTAAACTAAATCATATCTTATAGTGTACATATCAGGGAACTTTAATACTGAGAACCTATCAAAGTTAAAGATTGTGTGTGCATTGACCATTTAATCAGTATTCAATTGACAGGTTAATAAAATCAAACAATACACATTTTTAAAATAAAAGTAAAGAAACATCTTTCTAAATGTACATGTACTTTGTTTTAAGTTTGGTTTCATGTCAAAATCACAATCATTTCAAAGTGCACAAGTGCAATAAAGCCATTTTATAAAAAAAGATATATAATTCAACTATGTTATAACACTTTGACAAAATGTCATTTGCATTATATTTTAAAAAAATATACCAGTAAAGAGCTCATAAATGTTTGCATAACACTATAGACACACCAAAAAAGACTTGTTTTGACCGTAAATCTTTTTGTTGAAAGATACTGTAATAAAATAAAAAAAATAAAACACCACTTAATTAAAAGGTATTCTAAATGTAGGTGTAGTAAAACGATTTCAAATTAATTCTTGCAAGTAAATTAAAAAAAATCACAACGTGGTGTTGGTGAGGAATCGAACCAGAAACCTTCACATCGGTAGTCCGACATCTATACCAATCTACCACACCTCACTGTGGAGTGATGTTAGCAAATATATCGATATATTAGATAGATACTGGTCACGGTTTATTCAAGTGACCTTTACGAAAGTTAATGAAGTGCCAGATCAATATTGTTGGACAATAACACATATACATGTAATTAATAAGATTAATAATTATATCATTTATTTACTTTTTAGTTTATAAGAAAGAACAACGAAAATAACATCTGAAATAAATATCTTGTATGCGTTGAAGTTGTTTTCTCTTATATTTGTGGAATTATCAAATTTGATGTAGTTATATCAGTTATACAATAAGAGATTTAACATTTATAATTGCCCATCTATTGATTTCTTCTTTTGTCAAATTCTTTTGTCAAATTCATATTTTTATTAATATTCCAAGCTAATTTCGATTTATTTTTAAAACCAATACAAGTAGGAAACAATTTTTTTTTCGCTTAGACAAATATATATATTTTTAATTCTAAAAATAAGATATCATATTTACAATCATTTAGTTCACAGCCTAGAATAAAAGATTAATTTACAATTAAAAAAGGTATCAAAGTTATGTATATTTTCTTCCAGAAACTGAAATATTGGCTGAATCTTGCTGCATTCCCAAAATAAATGTATAAAGTGTTTCTTCTTGACATTCACAAAATGTGCACATTTTAGAATTAACTATTTTCATTTTAAATAAAAGAGAGTGTGTTGCCAATATTCTGTGAATAATTATTGTCTGAAAGCATTGTATATATGAATCTTCAGTACATTTAAATACATAACCATATATAAACTGCCAGTTAAGGATAATGTCTCCAAAGTATAATCTACATTTTTCTTGACATGTTGGTATCTCTTTAGTTTTTACCATGGTTTCATAAACATATTTATGATTGTTATTGACAACTATGATATGTTTGATGTAACAACTTATGATAGGATACTGAATATACAGTAAATCAGTTTGAATACATTAATTGATTTACATTTCGATTTTCGAAGGAGTGTGCACATTTTATACACGGAATGATACATGAAGTATGAACTATACTACTCAACTTTTGCTAAGCACGATATGTTTGAGTGTGAATTTTTTTTTTGGGATAATTTTATTAACGCCGTGCGAAAGGTTTTAAATGTTGATTTACTGTTTAATCAATTCAGCTGAAGGACGATTTAAACCCTACTTATAAATGAGTTTTACACTGACTTTTTGCTAGAAAAAAAAAGATGACCACCCCCTCTTTGAAGATTTCAGAACATGCAGCGTGTTTTCCAAATTTTTTAATTTTTTTTTAAAGTTTTAGACTTATTACTGTGTGTGTAACCCGTGACTATCAATGACACTATGACAGCGCCTTCTCATACTCCGTATTAGGTTTCTGATCGTTCTAACGGGTATGGCTGCCCATTCTTGGACCAACGTGGCTCCAAACTCCAGGATGGTTCTGGGTTGCATCTGACGAGCTGAAATTCTAACGTGCAGCTCATTCCTCATTTGTTCTATTAGGTCAGTCATAATGAAGAATATGGTTAAACTAATTCCTTCACAAATGTTTTCACGATTAAATAAATGATAAACATTATCTACATTTGGTGAAAAAAAGTCCTCAAAAAATCTCCTTGCAGAATCCTGAAAAATCGATCATAAAGTTTAGAAAAGATATTAAAATGTGTATATTAAATTACATCATACTTTAATGTTATGCACTTCCGGTGACGTCACGTTTATTGTGATCTAGAATACTTCAATTCCAGCATTTCTAATGCAAAGGTTAGTAATTTTAGTCATTTTTATATTATGCTGTATAAATTTTAAGGCAAAAATATGTTAGTAGATAAATATAATTGACTACAGGCCAATCGATTATGAAGATGCACAGGCGCTAGTCACATAATCAAATATTTTACATAACCGGTCTTTATATGTTTATTTTATGCTTTTCAGTGGATTACTGATTTATCCGTGAAAATTTATATATTTGATAATTTCACAGTGAAAATTATCAAAATATAATTTCACACTTTTCAAAGATGAGACTACTTTTTTAAGATTTTCCCCATGCAGTACCTCAATTTTATTATTGTTGACAATTCTGACATTGGCAGGGCTGTTTAGAGAAAAGCAAAGCTGAAATTGATAAATAACTGAAATTTCAAAAGTAATAAAAAGAAGAAAACTTACTTCAATTCATACAAATTAGTGAAATTACCAATAAGCAAATATCGTCTATAAATTTTTGTTTCATTTTTACAGTCTGAAAAATACAATTCCGTCCACATGCAGAACTGTTCTTGCTGACATTTGGGCATTTTTAAGTATCCTACGAGCAATAACTGCCTAATAACTTGAAAAGCAATGACAGGCATCAGCCCGAAGAATAAGTAAATAACCCAGCGTTCGTAAGTTTGTAAGGCAGCCTTTCAAAAAGTCCACGTGTTCCAATTTCCTAGTGCGTAAGAAGTTTCCTGTGTGTCAGTGTATGAGTTGTGTCATTTTCAGTTCCCTGTGTATCAGTGTTTTAGTAGTGCCCTGTGTGTCAGTGTTTGAGAAGTATCCTCTTGGTATCAGTGTTTTAGTAGTATCCTGTGTGTTAGTGTTTTAATAATGTCCTGCGTATCAGGGTATGAGTAGACCTGTGTTTCAGTGTTTGAGAAGTGTCCTGTGTATCAGTGTTTTAGCGCTGCATCTGCGTGTCTGTGTGAGTAGTGCTGTGTTTCAGTGTTTAAGTAATGTCCTGCGTGTCAGTGATTGAGTACCCTGTGTTAGTGTTTGAGAAATGTTCTGTGTTTCAGTGTTTGAGTAGTGTCCTGTGTTGCAGTGTTTCAGTAGTGTCCTGTGTGTCAGTAGTGTTCTGTGTGTCAGTGTTGCAGTAGTGTCCTGTGTGTCAGTAGGCCCTGTGTGTCAGTGTTGCAGTAGCGTCCGGTGTGTCAGTAGTGTCCTGTATGTCAGTGTTGCAGTAGTGGCATGTGTGTCAGTGTTTCAATAGTTTCCTGTGTGTCAGTGTTGCAGTAGTAATGTGTCAGTTATGTGCTGTGTGTTAGTCTCTTGTGTGTCAGTAGTGACGTGTGTATCAGTATTGTCCTGTGTATCAGTAGTGTCCTGTGTGTTAGTAGTATCCTGTGTGTCAGTGTTACAGTAGTGTTCTGTGTGTCAGTAATGTCCTGTGTGTAAGTGTGTCAGTGTGTCAGTATTGCAGTAGTGTCCTATGTCAGTGTGTTCTGTGTGTCAGTATTGTCCTGTGTGTCAGTGGTGTCCTTTGTGTCAGTGTGTCAGCAGTCTCCTGTGTGTCAGTATTGCAGTAATGTCCTATGTCAGTGTGTCCTGTGTGTCAGTAGTGTCCTTTGTGTCAGTGTGCCAGTGTCCTTTGTGTCCTTTGTGTCAGTAGTGTTTTTTGGTCAGTGTGTCAGCAGTGTCCTGTGTGTCAGTAGTATCCTGTGTGTCAGTGTTGCAGTAGTGTTCTGTGTGTCAGTAATGTCCAGTGTGTTAGTGTGTCAGTATTGTCCTGTGTGTCAGTATTGTCCTGTGTGTCTGTATTACAGTAGTGTCCTATGTCAGTTTGTCCTGTGTGTCAGTATTGTCCTTTGTGTCAGTGTGTCAGTAGTGTCATGTGTGTCAGTGTGTCAGCAGTGTCCTGTGTGTCAGTAGTGTCCTGTGTGTCAGTATGTGAGTTGTGTGTCAGTATGTGATTTGTGTTATTGAGTTCGTGTTGCGTGTATAGTGTCATGTGTGTAAACATTTGAGTAGTGTGTGAGTAGTTCTTATTAATTACTATACGAAAGATTGTTAGTATTTTAGTGAAGTAGAAAGATTCTTAGTATTTTAGTGGAGTAGCGGGGGATCGAACTCGCAACCCCTAGATTTGTAGTCAGACAGTGTTACCACTGCACTACAGCGCCCGCTCTGATTTATAACTATTTTGGAAGTCCCTTTATACAAACTTGAAATTGAGTAATGCAATTTAATTTTCACACCTAAATAGTTAATAAAGCTGTTAGCTTTAAACTGACATTCGTATCCTTGCTCGAGGCGTTATAATAAAGGACTTTACAAAAACGAGTAGTAAAAAAAGATAAGTAAGACTGTTGACAGGCAGAAAAAACATGTTTCGTTAAATAGAATCGCAGTTCTAATATTGACTGTAAGTAAGCGAAATTACTAGTAATACTTGTTGTTAATGATAAATGATGGTTTGAGACAAGTCTTTTTAATCTAATTTTCCCATGTTTAAGATAACACTGTTAGTGGAAATTAGTTGAAAAAAGTATGTTAAAGCAGCAAAACTCCAGCCTCATACTACTTTTTATGAACAATTTAAAAATTTAATGTAAATTAAAGGTAAAACATTTTCGAGGGAACAAAGAAACTAATTTACATATCGCAAAGAACACTTTCAATCCACGTAAATTAGCAAATAAATTTCGAAACAGCAATAAAAAAAAAACAAAACAAAAAAACAAGATGGTTTTAGTGTACATTGCTTAGCTAATTGGGTCCAATAGGTTAATCCAACATTTTTAAAACTAGCTAGATATCTTGCCAGCCATGAAGAATCAGTTCTGTAAAATGAAAACAGATTATTTTACATTATGAAATAATACTTCTAATACTTTCACATTAATAAAAACCTCATCACAGGGGAAAATTTGCTTTTTCCCTGTGTTTTTTAATGCCAATTTTAACACTATTAGCAAGAAGCAAGAGAGAATAATATCCTCAAGCAAGTTATGAGCCTGACAAGAAAAGGTAACAAAGGGCAATAACTCTATAATTACTCTGGATAGAGTAATGGTTCTTCTGCATTTCACTTCCTCATATTGTGCTTGACCACTGTATGGAGTTGAATTGAATTCCAACCAGTACATTTCATGTTATGCTCTGCAACAAGGAAAAGTAACAAAGGGCAATTACTATGTAGTTACTCTGGATAGAGTGATGGTTCATGCGCACTGCACTTCCTCTCAGTGTGCTTGACGATTGTATGAAGTTGTATTGAATTCCAACCATTAGTCTTCAAGTTATGCTCCGGACAAGGAAAATGCAACGGACCACTGGAACGACCGACCGGCCGGCCGACCGACCAACCAACCAACCAACCGACCGACCATCGGATGACCCCTATATACCCCCCCAACCCAAACTTCGTTTCGGGGGTATAATGACAAACATTTAAACTCTGGGCATTGCATTTTAACAATGTGTTTTCTCATACAAGACTATATCAACTAAGTGACCCAAGGGTTGTGGTTAATACCAGTGATTTTGTTGTACTCAACATGATGTTACATGCCAAATCTCAGATGTGTCTTGCTTAAATAAGTCTATATAAATCAAGTCATCCTCGGGGCTGGTCCACTTTTGATCTCTGTAAGTCTGCACACTATCTTATTATAAGTAATATTTCTGTTAAAAATGTATTTTCTTTCTATAGGTTCAAATAATACAGAGCAGACAAGAAATTTTATACTGATACAAAAAGACTAAAATTTTAAATTCTTGTTTAAAAGATACAGACCAAACAAGAAAACTGCTAACAGGCGGACAACCAGGTGCATGACTTTATACTCCAAAATTTTTTTTACTATATAATAATTGCAAAGTTTTAAATGAGCTTTGAAACATTGTCAGTTTAAATGAGCTTTGAAACATTGTCAGTTGTACATTTAATACCTTAATGCTTCTCACAGTTTAACCTTAATGCTTCTCACAGTTTAACCTTAATGCTTCTCACAGTTTAACCTTAATGCTTCTCACAGTTTAGTTTGTTTAAGATTTTCCTGTTATATATACAGTTCGCATAAAGCAGATTTAGAAATTTACTTTTTATTTATTCAATTTATATCAATATTTTCTTTAGTTACCAAAAATTCAATGACAACAATTTATCTTTAACTCAATAAGCCAGAATTAATGCCCTGTAATGCGTAACAATACAAAATCGATCAGTGATCACATGTGTCGCCTCATGACAGCCAATTGCTTGTTTCAGCTATTGTAAAGCAGGAGACACAACAAGAGCTGTCACAGGAGACAGCGAAGCTCGACAAATTAAATACTGGACGCAGTAAGGAAGACAAAACTATGAAATAAAATCAATTTGTGATATATAAATATATTTCTTCTAATGGCATTATATGTAGTAAAACAAGTGCAGCGAGACAAACGTACGATTTCCAATTTAAGTACAATCTCGAATCTTATATTATATGCTAGAAATGATGTGGGCTATATATTACCTTTTAACTTGTGATTGGAAGAAATAACTTTTGGTATATGTTTTTCTTTTAATCTGGTGCTTTAAAAAAATTTGTCAGTGATGTGAGTAAATGCTCGAATATTAGTGTTCTCTGTCTGAGTAATGCTCAGTAAAAGAAGTGTTTCTATGTGTAAGAAATGCTCAGTAAGAAGTGTTTTCTGTGTGGGACGTGCTCAGTAAGTAGTGTTTTCTGTGTGAAGTAAATGCCTCAGTTAGTAAATGTTCCTATTTGTGTGTGTAAAGGTTCAGTAATAAGTGCTCTCTGTGTGAGTAATGCTCAGTTAATAATGTTCTCTGTGTGAGAAATGCTCAGTAAGTAATGATATCTGTGTTAGAAATGCTCAAGAAAGTAGTTTTTTCCTCTGTGTGAGAAAGTGGTCAGGTAAGCAGTGTTCTCTGTGTGAGTAATGCTCAGTATGAAGTGTTTTTTTTGTATGAGAAGTTACTCAGTTAGTAGTGTTGTTCTTTGTTTGAGTTATGCTCAGTTTAGTAAGTCTTCTGTGTGGGAGTAATGCTCAATAAGAAATGTTGTCTTTGTGAGTAATGCTCAGTAAGTAATGTTTCTTGTGAGAAATGCTCAGTTATTCATGTTCTCTGTGTGAGAAAAAACCTCGGTAAGAAGTGTTCTCTGTAAGAGTAATGCCCTGAATAAGAAGTGTTCTGTGTTTGAGTATGCTGAATAAGAAGGTGTTTCTCTATGTGAGTATTGCCATTAAAGATGTGTTTTCTCTGTGTGAGAAATGCTCGGTAAGATGTGTTCTCTTGTGTGAGTAATGCTGAGTAAGAAGTGTTCTCTATGTGAGTAATGCTCAGTAAGAAGTGTTATCTTTGTAAAGTAATGGCTTAGTAAAAAATAAGTATTCTCTGTGTAAGTAGTGCCTCAATTAGAAGTGTTCTCTGAGTGAGTAATTCTCTGTTAGAAGTGTTCTCTGTGTGAGTACTATTCTGTTAGAAGTCTTTTTTTTGTGAGTTAATGCTCATTAAGTAGTGTTCTTATGTGTGAGTGATGCTCA
>NW_026856506.1:0-161981 GCF_026571515.1 Ruditapes philippinarum
TGCGTTTGATGGGTCGTGATAGCCTTATTATTGACAAACAAATTTGCTCCAGTTGTAGTTGAACTGAATCCTCCAAAGCCGCAGGTGTTGGCCTAGTTGTTGATACAAACGCGCCAAATCCGCCTATTGGGGTCGGTTTTTTGTTGAGGAGCGCCAACTATTCTTATATATTCGCAGTTTGGAGACCACTTATAATGTTCTCTCATGGCACAGTCCGACCTTTCCCAAGCACTCAATTTCACGTGACATCTAAAACATTCACACACGTCCGACTTCCCACTGTAAAACAGCCCCGCACTTGCCAGCTGGTATTTATCTGGTAACAGTTGTTTCGGATAGGTTTCAAACGTCTTCAGTCTGTTATCATAATATTCCATATTTTTGTTGAGGGGTGTGCAGTCAGTACCGTTCATCTTGTTTATGTCAAAGCTTCTTGGGGTATTCATTTATATACACACAATTTGATTTCTAATTGGATGTTATTTTTAGAATAAGGTTATTGATCTATTTATAGACCTTTTGTCATTGCTATTTATAGTCAGGCGATTTTATCACAATCATGGGGGTTGCACTCCGGGCATTGTAGAGCTCCAATCTGGTTCATGTGATCACTTTGTAGATAGCAGGGCACCACTGCATCCAGTTCAGGTAACACTTTTCCTATCTGTGAAACCAGTTCCTTTAAACAGGAATACTCTTTCGGTCTTAAACATATACCCTTTTTAGTTGGTACTAATTCCTGTTCTGGCTTCCAGTACTGTCTAATGTCTACACATACGCTGTTGTCGGTGATATTACAGTAAACATTTCCTCCAACGTGACTCCAGTAGCTTAACTTGTTTTGTAAAGCCTGGTCCGCATATTGTAACTGATCTACCAAGTTTTTCTATCGCATTAATGTTAAGCTAATGACCTTTTTCGTGGGTTTATCATCCCGCCATTCTCTAATATCGACTCTAAGCTCGCCTTTCCATTCATTAACTTGAACATATCTCTGATTACCGATACTGAACTTGCATCTGAAGCTAGTCATGTTTATTGGTCGAGTATCAAAACTCTAATTATCAGAGCTAGTGTCTCACTGTCTTATATACAACAAGGTCTCTCCTAATTGGTCAATTTCTGTATGCGCTTTAATTGGTTGTACATTTTGGAGTCATTTGTTTGCGATTTGAGAAAGATTGGAAAATAAGTCAATAAAATAACCGCCGCACATGTACCGATATTCGCATTATATGCAAATATATTACTATGTATGGAAACAAGATGGCCGCCGCACGTGTGCAGTCTTGCTGCCGCACGTGTGCAGTCGTGGCGTTCAAGCGCACGTGTGCAGTCGTGACGTTCAAGTGACGCATATACTACTGATATGTGTTCTTTTGTTTGGTAATTCGTTTGAAATACATATTTTATCCAATTACGTGGAAAAAGCGTTTAAACACTTTTCATTTTGCAAATCTGTTTTTGTGTATCGGCAGCAACAGAATGCGAAAGTGAATGCATATTCAGTCTTTGTTTGTTAAATTTCTTGTTGCGCACATATTTTCATGTGTGAAAAATCATTCAAACTCAATTTCAATTCATTTATAGCCTTGTATTGTTGTAATCATGTTGCTCCGTTACGATGATGAATTTGACTAAACGTACGGAGTTGGAAACTGACATACATAATACCTTTTAAGGAACGAACAAGACCTTGAGTATTGTAAGCATCAAAAGCACACGCGCACACACAAATTTCAAAGAAAACGATATCGTTTTCTCTACAACTCGAATCAAAGCGCTGAAAGCACAGACCAAATGTGAAATGAATCAGGCCACATTAAACATTAAAGGGCATTAAGGCATCAAATTTACTAGTAAATAATTTTTATGTGTGTCTCTAGTGCATATAACTAAAATTCCACAAGAAAATTTCGATGTCCTTTCCTAGATAGATTTGAAATTTTATTTTTTATCATTTTATTCACATACTTGCATATTTATCCGCATTGAATGTTTGTTAATAAGCAGATTACTAACTTTTCGAAATAGACATTCATAGCTATAGGTCATTAATACCTGTTTCGTGCAACTAAATATGGTTAACATTATCAAGAAGGTCGGAAAAGAGTAACAATCTGGCTCAATAATATTATTATTATTATTATTATTATTATTATTATTATTATTGACTGATTGTTCTGACTTCAATGAATGCTTTAGCAGATATATTGATGAATTTCTGTATTGAGAGGTCAATTGATCTCTGCTTTAATGTTGTCGATATATTGAAGCTTCTTGGGGGAAAAAATTGAGAGCGGGATTAGAGTAAAAAAAGACGAGAATAAAGATCAACACGGCGACGTCAACGATCAAAGGACGCAGTTCCCCGATACACTCCAGCCAGAGGATACAAAAACAAAAAGAAACAAAAAACAACTTTGATTGAAAGACCTGGGTTATTATCGTGACTAGTGAAATAAACTTAATACTGATTATATAGTTGTTGTTCTTTATTTAAACACAAACCTTCTTTCAAATTTAACAAATAAACAAAACAAAAATCATGATACTTGCAAGACAAAAGTGAAGGTCAGGTAAGTAAAAATAACTTTGAGAATTCAGCTAGATATTAACCTCTTGAAGAGCTGTAGGTAAATCTTTCATTGATAACATAGCTGTGGCCATGTGTTTCTTGGTCGTGTGGGTGTGGCGTTCATTGAATGCTACCATTCCTTGTTGATCTTGTTTTTTATGTGTATGTTCCGGAAACAAGGTGGCTGGTACTCGTAGTTGAGTGTATTAAAGGCCAGGATTGCGTTTTGAAAATTTCAAGAGCTAACACATGAACGAAAAATATCACAATTACAGATAATTCGTAAGTATTTCGGATATAATGTTTTACCAAAACGTTTTTAAAGTTCCCCTTAGAAATTTTCGTTAGAAGAAAATAAGAGAGGTACCTCAGATTGTTTGCAAAATCTTTATCGGCAGGATAACTAGGTTCACAAAATATGATTTTTTCACATTCATGATCATATGAATATACTGTCATTTTCTTCCTGTTACCGAAAGATAACGTACATTTGTATTTATACCCAGAAAGATTTCAAGTAGTAGACAGAATGTGAGTTTTTCGACGTGATATTTGTGTTTAGGGGTAATTTACTGGCTCAATGTATGTAAGTCTTCCACTGTTGAAGTTTGTTCTTTCTCTATAAGGGGAGTTTTTTGTCCGTCCTATATGTTTTTTTCACTAAATCTGATATTGGTTTCTGGGGTAAAGGAATTTTTGGTATATTGTGTGCTGGTTTTGACGAATGGATTTTTGTTATCATACTCCTTTTGAATGGATTCCGCATACTTTTTAAGCCAAACTGCATTTTTACTCTGCCATCGTTTGTTTGATGTTTCTTCCTCTCTCAATAATTTCTTAAGTAATATCTCTCTTTGTCCATTTGTCTTTTTTGCCGAATAATGTGTCCATTTCAATTTCAATTTGTTTAACCCGTGCTGCGTGACTTTGTGATCTCCATTCCAACAAGTACAAATGTTGCTGAGAAGCTCCGCGCAAAAAAATGTGCTCATTACAGATACCTTACCAAATTACTCCTACGCACAGATCATGTTATATTCAGATTAAGTACTATTGTAGATTTTTTCCGAATGTTTTGTAAACCATTTTTTGCATAATTATACTTATCTTATGCACTGTCCATAATTAAAAGAGGGGCCAGATATTTAATTTGAAAAAAAAATGCTTTCACTGATGCCTACCTGGTAAGGAAAGTAATTCCATTGAATACAAACAAGACTTACAAGACTTGTAAATGTTATGTGACATGACTGTACTGTGTTCTGTTGGTGTCACTACTGTAGTCAGTAACATAAGATGATAAAAATATCAAAATCTGTTTTTTTATTATTATAATTGTAATAAATATACAAATAGTAACAAAAGGGACTAATATTATAATATAGTAATATTGCATGCATTTTTTTCATGTCAAATACAAAAAATGATTTCTTTCAATACTGACAGAAGACTGTTACCTGAATTTAAGGCAGGTATGAGAAAATTCACTATGCGAGTCAAAGATATAAAAGCTACTTGACATTGGTGATATATAAAAAGCTATTGTTAATTTATTTATTGGGAGATCAATACACTTTTTTGCTGTATTGCTTTAAAGGCACATTATGCCTCAGAAATGAATAAATATTGACTTCTTTAGAAAGTTTAAAATTAATATAAGTTTAACAAAGTTTAAATAATGGTTTTATGGCATGTCAGATGCCTGTTACTTGAAGAAAATAGAGATAAATGTAAAATTATATGTCATAAAAGTATCAAAATGTAAAACAAAGTAGTATTTTGACTTCCATACAAATCTACTAAATCACTATAAAAGTACTTATTGCCAAAAAGCAACAGAAGAAGAAGAACGTTCAAGTAATTGTCCAATGAGTAACTTCTTGAATACATTAAAAGAATACCAAAATTAAAGTGATTTTGAAAAATAAAAATGAAAGCATTTTTGGGGCACAATGTGCCTTTAAAACTATTCATTAAAAAAAAGAAACAAAAAACAAACAAAAAAACAATACACCTCATGTTCAAACTGCAGATCAAAGATTTTGTTGTTACCAATGATGCGATCGATCTATCTATAGTCTAAGCTTAACGAGGGTCCATCCCCAGTATGGGCACATAATACAGCTTTCGCTGTCGAGTACGGACCAACATGTTATTATTAAACATTTAGTTTCATAAATATAAAATAAGAATAATTATCAAAAGCAATATTATTAAAGTTTTAGACCTGAAATATTCTTTATATAGACAAATTCAATCACTAATAGTATACTTGATATTCTGTGTGTAAATGTAATTCAAAATGTAACAAATTATAAATTCATGTACTGCTAAAAAGGGAAATAACAAATTTATAACCTAAGTGTCAAAAATCAGAACATTTATAGCTATTTATAGCTTTCGAATTCATATACAGCAGAACTGCTTTCCGGTTCTCATTCATTAATATGACATGCTGCTGAATCCGATTTATTTTTAGCTGTAAATCGAAGGGATTAATTGATAAAATCCGGGTCAATGGACAAAAAAAAAATAGTAAACACAAAAAGCTTCGCGCCTGTGGGCGCGGAGCAATAACTCAATTTCCGTACAACAAATAATGCCATATCACTAAAACCCGTAATAGTTTGTGTTATCAAATTTTATATAAGTTTTCACCATGTCTGTCTCTCATTGGCCGTCGTGATTGGGATGTTCCTTTTGGATGAAGAATTGGAGTGACACATTATTACTTTTTAACAAGAGACGACAAGTACATGTTTGATGCTAAAGCAACAAGTCGCCGGATAGAAAAATGATTGTATTATCATAAATATAAGAAAATGTCAGTTTAATGGTTCATTATAAAGAAAAGAGGAACAATATGTATAATAAATGTTTATTCACAATAAGACATCATATTTGAAACCTTGTTTAGGCGCAAGTTCGAAACTTGGACACATTCTTTTTGTAATTTTCACAAATTGATCTTTTATTATTTGTTTTAACTACATGATAAATTGATAAATCGTGTCTTTCATTTCTAGCATTTTTTCTAATTTCATAATGTTGATAAATTTTTATTGCAATAAATGGGGGACTTTAGCCAACCATTCAACAAGATACCTGTATGCCTTATAAGCAATTTGTTACTTTAAATTGATTGTATAAAAAAACATACAGTGTGAAGTCACGCGATTCTTACAAAAGAACAAAGAGAAATTGTCTATTGGCGACGCCGGTGAGCGGCGTCGTCTCTTATGGAATGCTTTTTATTTTGGCCTATGGAAGGAGCTGTTATTATTAGCAGTTAATGTCATGTTGTGTTAATTAGTTTTATTTTGATTCGTAAAAATCAAGTAAACAAATATGTTGTTATATTTGTATTTAATAACTTTATGTAAAAAGCATGTGCATTGTGATATTATTTTCACGAAATTGCAGGCTCAGTTTAACAGCTTGTCCCTTAGCTTTATTGGCAATACTAAAACCCGGATTTCGAATATCGTTGTGGTCTACATTGATGCCGTATTCTTTTTCATTCATTTATATATTTTCAAAATTTTCCTACAAGAAGAACGTTCACCTGCAAATGAGTATTAGGATAGGTAATGGAACTGTTGTAAACGATTATCCTATTGATTTTATCCATATTACGTTTATCTATTGCACAGAATGATTGTTTTTACAAAGTGTACCAGTATCCGGATGTTGAAAGCTATCCGATTTTCTGCAATTACTGCTGTCACATGGCCATCTAACTTTTTATGAATACTTTACCATTACTTTGCATGGCTTAATAAAACTGAGCCTGCAACATTTCATAATTTTGCTGTTTAGGGTGTTCTTTTGGGTTTCAGGTTTTCTCTATTTTAAGGGGAAGTAACTCATGTTTACTAAATTATTTGTTCTCTTCTGTCAATCTTAGCTATTATTTACTATTTTTGTTCTATAAAATTTACCAGTTGTAAGGTCATCAAAAGCATAGAGGCCCTGAGGAGTGACTATTGATAGATTTTTTTACTTGCTTTATATACCTTAGACTAGATTTTTTTAGAATGTTCAGTTAGTACATACCTACAGGTATTCTGCTACAGGAATCTTCTAATCACTATGTGAAACTAATTATTATTTTCTTTGTGTTTGTATATAAATTTTTAATAAAATAACCTTTGGTAAAATGAAAGGTAGAAAATTAAAGCTTTGCATATAGGTGCCCATGTCCATATATCAAAACAGAGAAAGGATAACATCCTGAAGTTATCAATTTTAAACACTTGATAAACATGTAACATATAATAATGCTGTTTTAATTATATAGTGAAGTCTAATGATAGGTTAAAAGAGGGACAAAATATGCATTTAATGTTTAGACGCTCGCACAACTCAATCTTTATTATATGATATAGACTACATGTATTTGAGATTGTGTTTACTTTAATACTAAACAATATAGTTTTCTTTCTACAAGATTATCAATTCCATCCAAAAACCAATGTTAATAGGATGTTATATTTATTTTTTAATGGAAACTGGGAATTATTAATGTAATGTGCATACATGTATATCTTAGTATATGGATATAATGTGTATTTCTGTATTTAAAGACTTACAGTTATGATGGATGAGACTTGCATTTAAATTTATAAATGATAATACATGTATCGATTAGTCTACAGGTTATAGATGTTTATACCCAGCTGGCTAATAATAGTATCTATAATAGAGTTTATACATTATAGTTTTCTTTCTACTAGATTTTGAATTCCATCCATTAGTACCAATGTTAATGTTAATGTTAGGATTTCATATTTATTTAATAGAAACTGGGAATTATTAATGTTATGTGCATACATGTATATCTTAGTATATTGATATGATGAGACTTATAATATTTCTGTATATAAAGAGTTACAGTTATGACATTATTATTAAAGGGATGAGACTTTCATTTAAAGTTATAAATGATAATACACGTATTGATTGAAAATTCCCTTAAACTTGGATCAAGCAATATAATTAATAAAGTCTCAAAAAATCATAGTCTGAATAGTTATTCTAATTTTTTTTAACATGTGCATAATTTGAAAAGGACAGCTTCTGTCTAATCTATTTGTAATGGAGGGACACCGGTCTCAACCTCCAGGTCTCCAGAGTCAACAGAGTAGATTGTTACTTGCACTTCATTTTATAGTGGGTGATTTGTGCCACACGAAAACCAAAAAAAAAAAAAAAATACAAAAACTAACCGGGCGCCAGATAAAAACATGAAAATACAAGCTATCAATTTTTCCTAATTTCAATGACTTATTCATAGGGATACATTATTAATTCATTTTATAAAAACTGAAATGTTGCTTTTTGAGATGTCAATATTTGTATATTTCAATTCATTGAGCAACTTTATTATATGTTTGATTTTTTTTAAGATTATGAAAAATAATTTTGGACTTTAGTTGTTCAATAATTGATTCTTTTTTATTTTCACATTGTAAGGCCTTCTTCTACCATAAATATAATATTCTACCGGCGACTAATTATCCATTTTGAATAGCTTACAATGCATATTTTGCTGTCCTCCTTGAATGCCATGATTATTCAAATGTTTATGATAGATTTCATCGCATCAATTCACTTAGAGAATTTTTGCCTCAGTTCTATCCAAAACCCTGATCGAATTTAACCTGTATTCTAAGATTAAATCAACTCACATATACCAAGTCATTTTATATTTCCTTATTATAGTGTTCGGCACGGTAAGACCAGTAGTGTATAACAAGGACACCTGGTACCTGGTTACATAACGTGACGTCAATAGGAGTCAATAGGTCATTACTCATCGAGCAGCTATGGCATAGACCCGGTCATTAGGTCATAAGGGTATATCCATGAGTCAGTCTGATGGGTTACCAAAAAAGTCATTGTTATCCGTACTGACGGCATCCGGCTAGGGGATAGGGCATCGCTTCACAATGAGTCAAATGATGGATCACACGGATTAGGGCAGTCCGCAACTATTGAGTTATATTATGGATCGTATAGACAGGTGTCTGTCAGTCATATGATGATGTTGATATTATTGATTTATAGGTCCTTGAACTTTGACCCTTATGTATGACCTTCTCCTTGGTCGCAGGTTGCTGACCTTAACTGAACGTAAACTTTACGTGGTCCTTTAATTCATTGACTATTATTTTGTAGTCAACCTAACAAGGCATGATAAACATTTTTTTTCTTCAAAAAACTTTTATTTACAATTACTGACCTGTAAACACGAAAAATGCAAACTTATAATCATATACAAAGCTAACTAAGTCACTAAATCAAAGCTGAATAGCATCCACCTAAGGTGGATATCACAAAAAAAAAATATTTGTAGTTCTCATACAAAGATACAATATAAATGATTAACTGTTTTTATTAACTTATCGATCATAAAACAATTATGAATCTTAATTCAAACGGACACTTTTTGCCTATATCTGAACCAACTGATACATTAAATTCAATTAATAAAAACGAATAATTCTTAAGTGTAAATAAGTATTTAACATATAATTAAAAATATACAAACCATTTTTGAATTGTTTACATAGTTATAAATAAGTATTAAAATAGAAATACATGATATATACAATTCAAGTTTAAATTGTGTATCAAAAATAATTAAGTTAGGTATTCTTCTTTTAAGTAAAAAAAATATATATGGCCAATTAGCACGAAGAACGGCCGCTGTGGTGTAGTGGTTAGCATACTGGGACGGCAATCCAGAGACCCGTGGTTCTAGTCCCGTCTGCGGAGTGCCGATTTTTCGTGCGATTTGTCTATGTAAAATTTCCCGCTCATGACTTTCTTTCTTTCATAAATATACATGTATATAATACAATACAAAATAATACAATACAATACAATACACTTCGTTCAGCTTTAAATTTATCATGTTTGAAGCAATAAAAATCAACACAAATACATGAGAAATGGTTTACACCGGGTATATACCGCTGGCAAAAAAATATAATTATAATAACATGAGATTTCATTTTCTATTGTTTCATAGAGTTACAATTACACTCAAAATAAAGTATAAGGCTGGATTATATTGTTCGATGCAGTATAACAAGTAATGGAACAGTGTTGCCGTAAAACCCAAACAAACAAACAAACAAACACACATTTTTTCCTGACAAGTTAGTCATTTTAATAGTTTGGTGTTATATATGTGTCTTACCATTTTCAGACAGTTTAATGAAGGAAATAAGTGTCACTTTTTTATTTTGTCCTTTTTTGAATAATCTAGATACTACAACAGTTACTATAAGCAAAGCAAAATTGACCAGTCCCATCACAAAGAAGGTGATACCCGGGTAAAGAGACACAGTTTCTCTGTATAGTCCCAGGTATGCTATAGATCCAATGAGTTTTGCAGCAATTTCAATAATAGCATAAATGGCAAAGAATTTCCCTAGATCCTCTTCTCCTATGATTTTGCTCACAATGGATTTGATGCAAATGATAAATGAACCACCAGAGCCGATTACGTCATAGACGAATATAGTCCAAGTTTCTGTGCTAAATCCTAATCCTAAGCACGCGTATCGAATTACCCTACAAGATAATCCTATCATTACAAGATATATATCAGATAGTTTCAATATCTTTGATAGGAACGGGAGAATTACCAATAGCGACACGCCTACTGAGACGTTATGAGAAGACACAAAATATGAGTATAAAGATTTTTCCCAATTGTAAGGACTTCTACTAACAAACAGAAGCAGTATGTCAGTATATCCAGTGACGTCACAACCACTTACGAATGTAATAGACAAAAGAATAATGATACAAATGTTAATGAAACCTGTTCTTTTTCTTGTAAATACGTCGAAATACGTTTTAAATCTCTCGAAAGTTCCGTATATGAGGGGATGTTTGTCTGCATTATTGTCACTTAAAATATTTCTTGTTGCAGATTTGCTGCTTGATTCACAATCAGCACAACTCTTTGAAATTTCAGAAGAGTCAGAAACTTTGCCTGTCGTCCGATGCTTGGTCTCCTTGATAAAAACTAGTATGATAATGACAGTAACACAATTGATTCCAATGACAGTAAAATATGGAACTAATTTCCAGCCGATAATTCCTGCCAAGAAGGCACCAAAGCAATTTCCGAAAAAGTTCATTGAAGATAACATACTCATGTGTTTTGTAATATTCTTAGCATCTGATATTTCTACTATAAAGCAGTTGACAGTCATTGATATAACTTTCCCCGAAAGACCCTGAAAGAAAGTACCTGCAAGTATGATCCAAACTGCGAGTGTGGGGTGTCCAATATACATACTGCCTATATAAAATGGTACAGATAATGTCAATCCAATGCACGAAAATATCATCGACAATCTGCGACCATTTTTGTCACTCCAGGCTCCTAGAAGTGGACACGTTACAAAGGCTGGAACGTTTGCGGCAATCTGATAGATGAAGAAATAAATGCTTGCTTCCTTTTGAACACTGTCTTTATGTTCTGGATAATTATGAAGATTCAAGCATAATGTTTCATTTCCATATAAATGCATCTTGCATACAGCGTCTAGTAAATACGGTCTAACGGTGGTGTCCAATAACATTATCCCAGTTTTGAAAAGAAATAAAATCGTTCCGATAAAAATCAGTTGCATATTGTCCAATTGATCTGATGTAAAATGAAGGTTAAAATGTATTCTGCAGCTAAAACAAATGTTGTTCAAAAGTTGCTCTGGCTTTTATTTCAAGTGATTAATATATATACATTCAAATTCAAAGTGATATACGTACATTTAAATATTGCACATAATGAATTGTTAATTAAAATAGAGTTTAAGCCAGATAAATGAGTCTGCCTGTAAACTGCATTAAAGTTTATCACTTGTAAGATGTATTTCCCAATAAGGTTATTCCGACAATAAAAAGGTAAAACGTTTAAACGCATGATTTTTTTTTAATAAAAACTATTAACAGTAAAATAATATAGTTTTTATAATCCTATGGTCGATTCTCAAAAGAGTTTTAACATATTGCGTCAGAGCTTTTATAAATTACATAAATACGAGAATGATCAAAAATAAATCAACCTATCACTAATTGTTATATATCACACTTAATATATGTAAACTGAGCTATATCTAATATGATAACGCAAATAGCTTGTACGCAACAACGAATTTAATCAAAGGGCTAAAAGCTCTGTGGTATTTTCTGATCTTTGCTATCTATATCGTACTCTATATCTGTATGTCTGTATGCTTTTTCCTGTATAAGTTTATTTTTATATACTATAATTCATCTTGCAGGACACCGAGATGCAGCGACTGCGTTTAGATTTTTTACTATAACAGTTTGAGTTTGATATATACGGAATTTTGCATGACTAGAGTTGCATGAAAAACTCATTTATGTTCATTTTTTATGACAGCCACATTTTATCCTTCGATATCGTGGCTACTTCCTTTAAAAAGTCACTTAAAAACAAAAAAAAGTTGCCTCGACTAGGATTTGAACTCCATACCTCTCACTCCCTAAGCCAGCGCGTTACCCCTGCGCCACGGGAAATTACAAAAGCCTGAATAAAATCAAATAATTCTAAATTTGGAATTTCCATTTCGGGTTTGTAATCCTTATTAATTTCGAGGTATTTTTTTCATGATAAACCTTTTGTTTAACACTGATGTAAATAATTTAACGGAAAATCTTCTCGCCAAAACAGTCCGACATGTATATATTCCACTACTCGACAGTTAGATTTATTTGTAGCATTCGGTAATCGACATCACTAAAATAGTATTTCCACTAATAAAATGATATTCATCCGGGCAATTTGTGATTGTATATTTATTGACAATTTGATAAGCCAACGCTACTTTTAAACTTTTAATGCGCTGTAATTTGTTGGATACATGTAACGAAATAAAAATATTTCTTTATTTCTTTCAGCTTGTTTAAGCTGTTTTGAGAACTACTTGTTGTTAGGTTTGTCGTGAAATTCTGTGTCAGAAATTGAATGTCAGCATTGTAGTTCCTGATCTGTGCTGAAGCACTGCAGTTGGGACGTACTTGAAGGATCAAAATTACCATTTTTACTATTTCGGGGGCAGATAATTCAATGAGTGAATGAGTGAATTATAAATATAAAGTGCACAATTCAGTAATGAAAAGAAGTTGATACAATTATTCTATGACATACATGTTCAAATATATTTTGGTTACATGAACATGTATGTCCATCACAAACTGTTATTGGCCCTTTTTGACAAGAGCAACAAGTGAAATAAGAGCTGCCAGAGGAAATTGCAAGCTCTACTACTTTTTACACATGGCAAAATAAAGGGAGACAAAATTATGAAAAAAATAATCAATTATGATATAAATATATTTCTGTATCAGTATCAAGAAAACAATCAAATGGTTAATATTTTTGCATCACATTTTATGAATGTGGTCATGTCATTAAAACTGATGATGGCTTTTGTACACTGCACTTCTCATGCTCATCTCTTTCACTGTGTGGTAGTTTCAATCAAATTCCTTCAATATTTTAATCCTCTCTCTGAACAAGTATCATGAAATAATATAAACGGAGATAATTCAAGAACAAAGTAATGTAGAATTTGGGTAATTTAACACAGCACTTCTGCTCATTAGTCCCTACAACTGTGTTTAGTGAGTGAGATATCATTGAAAAGATATACTCCAGACAACAAATATTTTAAATGTTGATGTATTATAGGAGATGCTAATTGTAAAATTAAGCTAGGAAAAATTATGTTTCTATGAAACTACACTTCCTGTCACTTGAATGTTTTCGCTGTGTAAAATTTTGATCAAATTCTATCAACTCTTTTCAAGTATTTCTTTGGACAAGCATTATTAAGTACATGTTCTATAAAAGGAGATAATTTAAAAACTAAGGAATGTAGTTATGCTTCTTTGACACTTTGACAAATTCGACTATGTATAACTGTGTGTAATTTCAGTGATAGTTTGGACGTAAAACTCCAAATAAGCATGTTTAACTTAAGGGACATGATTTAAACATTAAGCAAGGTAAAGTTATGTTTCTTGAACACTGCACCTCCTCTCAAAAGTCTCCATCACTCTGTGAACCATCAATACGTATCTAGTTATATTCATATTCCGAACAAGAGTGTGAAGGACGGACGTCTTTCCTAAGTTCACAATGATGGTTTTTTCTTTAATCATCTAAAATCTCAAAAACACCATAGGAAGCATACATTTAGTTTTCTCCCATGGGCAACCTTTTTCCCCACATGTAAAAGTCTGAACGGAAGGAGCACGGATATTTATCCACAATATTACTGGAGTCCATACAAACAGATGGTTAAGGCAGCAACTGTATTCTCTACCTTTTGGTAGCATTAATTATAATAACATGCTAACTCTCCGTATAGTACCAGTATGATGAACCTTGCTTTTGTACCTTTTGAGTAATAGCAGAATTCAGATTTCATTGACATAAAGAAAGGAGTGAGCCTTTAGTCCCCTCTTGGTGAAAACAGAAGGGGACTAAAAACAACAATTTATTCTAGTTTCAATTCTCAGGTTTATTACTATTCATTAAACCAGGCAAGCTTAGATACATGTAATAACTTATACAGCATGCTAGCTCTGAATGTATGTCATTGCTAAACATTACACAATAATTTGATAAATTGGAATGTGCAGTCATATGTTACACAAGTCCCAGGGAAGCTTTTGGGGATATCAGTCAAAATTAAGTTTAATCGGTATATCAAAGTTACCAACTATCCTGACATCCTGACAAATGGAGTCAGTTAGTTCATTTTAAAACAAACAAAAAATATCAGTAACTTTGTATATATGGAGATAATAAGTTATATAGCAGGTACAAAAGCAAAGACATAGATATTATCTAGATGTTATCTTCATCTCTGACGCCATTTAAAATAGAGAAATAAAGAATCCCTAAAGAACGTACAAAACGATAAAATTGAAAATGTTGCAGACTCAGTATGATTGAGCCTGTTCATGGACGGTAATGGAATGTACAATATAAACGTCGCCCCCGAGCACCGGCTTAAGCAGTATTCAACATTTTACATGAACTGGTAAAATTTGGAATTTTGAAACATCCGCTGATGTGTTCATATGGCGGTTATCATGGAACCTTCAATGTGACACGTTAGTGCCATTCCATGAAAAGCACCCTATGGTCCTCAAGTAAAAAAAATGCGTTTGTCCTAAACGAGAAAACAATGGGCGTAACTAAATAAAATGGAATTTTAATTGGGGATCAGAGGTTATGAAGCCTGACTATACCACAATGCATTAAAAAAGGAAAAAGTTTAAACAAATACTAATCCTTCCTTCATTACTTTTATGTCAATTCATAATCACATAATATATTATAAGGTCTGATATGACATTTTTGTTCGTTCTTAGCATACGAGTGTCAATAAAATGCTGCAGTAGAAGAAAGAACTTTCAAATAAAATGAGAGAATATGCAATGAATATTTTATGTGAAATTATCCTACCTAATCATTTCATTTCAATGAACTAAAGTTAAATATTTAGATTCATCTGCTTCTATAACATGCCTGATCACGGTTTTAATTTAAAACTGAGGTCTCACCGTCTGGTGTATGTGAAACTTATTTGGGAGTGAACAATATTGCGTTTTATCACGAAACATATCTAATGTACAAATATACATCATGTACATATATTCAAATATCATACTTTAGAGTTCCGCAAGGCCAATTTTCTCATTCAATTGTAACAATTTATGCACAAATACATTATATATAAGTGATTTCGCACATAAAACCCTAAAAACATTTGTAATTGTTTCTGTGTTAATGATATAATTTTACTATTTATATGTTCCGCTACTTCAATTTTAACTATCTTTGAATTTGTAAACTAAAATGATTTTTTGTCAGAAACATCTTCCTTGAAGGTAACGAGAAATATAACAAGATCTTTGCCATACGTTTTATTCAAAATTAATGCATGAATGCAGTTAGTTGTTACTTTTTTTAAATACCATAATACGTACATTGAACTATCCAAGAAAAGCATTTAAATTTTATACATACCCTTACTTACACTCCTCTGTCAAATCAATCATAAAAAGCATCTTGGTTAGGTTTTCAACACACACACTTAATTATTTCTATGTCTGTCTGATTCTTGACTTTTCACTTAAAAAATCAATGAAATAATAATTTTCTTAATTTAAAACGCTCGATTATCGATGTATATGGGTCTACAGACAAAACTACTGAATGATGTCATAATTCAAAATTTCTTTTGCTTTTTATTTACAAACGGTTCTCAAATGAATTTTTGATTACGAATAAATTAATTCATTTTATCCTTTCATATCATGTTCATAATTACATTCGTATTTTTCACATTCGAGTTGCATGACAATCTCCACGCAGTGATCACCCCTTAAGAGAAACGGATTTATACCATCGATATTTCAAAGACAGATTTAAACGATAGAGGCGAATACAGAGTAAATTGCGGTAACACAGTGTCGAATTCAGTATATTTGAATATTGGTAACTTTGTTATGTTGCTATAACATTATTCTTAAGATAAATTGTTAAAGTGATTTTTTATATCCCCCCTCCCTCCTAAGGAAAATGAATAAATACATAAAAGATCAGATTCAGATTTAATGGGCCAGACGTAGACCATAGGTCAGCCATTTTGAAAACACTATGTCATCATCTAAATCAAGGAAAATGGTGTTACACTCAAGTTTTTACATGTTTTGGTTAAAATTACTTAATGTTGTAATGCCCAATTTGAAATATTTAAACTATCCTTACTTTTGTAACTCAAAAGTATTTTTTCGACAATCAGGAACGTTTATAAATTGATGATTGTTTCAGACATATACATGCATATTTATACTATTAGGACTTTATTGCAGAAATTTGTAAATTGTTGTTCTGTTTTAAATTTAATTGCAAAACTGACATACATAATAGTTCCTTTGTAAACTATGCGGTAAGATTATTTTCCTCTACATATTTAACATTATTGTAAATATGTTCTGTCATAATTACATTTACCAATATAATGAACAATAATGATATTCACATATATATGTAGTTAATGATTTAAATATTTCAGTTCTACCAGTACCAGTATTTTCCAACGTTGAAAGCAAGTCTTATTGCAAACCTGAAGGATGTATATATAATCAGGTTAATAAAATATTGAATTGAATTAAAAATTGATATACCTGAATTTTCTTTCATTCTTTTCTTTATACCTAATTTGTTTGTTAATATACTTGCGTCCAGAAAACTGACGTTTTATGAACGTATTTTGTGATAATCATCTAACTACATAAATTTTAAACAAATTGCATGAAAATATTAGATTCCGGTCTATACATTTTCTCTTTTTCTAGGATGTAGATTTTTTTAACAATTATTTCCGAGAGGTCACACAAAATTTGATTCTTTTTCTTTCTTCGCTTTATACAGCCATACAGTACAGACTTTCTCGGAGAAAGTGTACGCAGTATCTGAATTTTTAGAGTGTTCGCAGTATCCTATGTCGATTTTCTGTAAATAGTGCGTTTCAAGTCATGTTTCGTATAAAGGAAAACGGACGAAGATGTAAAGATACATTTTTGAAATAGATTCTACAATAAACCTACTTCCAGTCGTCTGAAACATAAAGTTTAATCGACAATTGCTTTAACATTTCAACGCCGGATGTACGTAGTATCCAGAATCAAAATCGCATTCAACGCGAAATACTGACGAGAAAGAGAAGAGTTGTGTTCATGCGTTTGGAATACAAAAACTAGACGTAAGGGCATCTTCTTTGCAAAAGAAATCAAAATCAAATCTATTCTGATTGTTTTACATGACTCTGTTTTGTTCAAAATACCGGATGATAAAGTGTTCGCGGTTTCAGAAATTTGGGGATGAGCGCGCATCGTATGACCCCCTTGATATAAGTATAAACATTGCAGTAACTTTAGATTAGTTGGCACGAAATGCATATACATTTACACTGTACTACGCAGGACAGTAATTCATTATTACCAGTTTAATTATATATCTTAATTAATAGATAGACAATATAACAAACTTACTCATGTATGACACTATACGTCTGTTGTAATATTTAAAAAACAGACCATTTGTGAAACCCGAACTTGTGACAAGATATTTGAACGCAAGGAATCATTGTAGGAGCACATTTGTCTCGGAGCACATTTGTCTCACGAAGTGTGACCGATGTGTTCGTACACATTCATATATGCGACAAATTGGAAATGAGACAGATGTGTTCGACACACAATAGAAAGGACACTCGAAGCACATTTGTCTCACATTTTTCCATAAAATTCTTAAAAGGTAATAATTATGCCCGTCCGTTTACCGGCAACCAGCCATTGTTCTGTGTGTTTTTCTGTATTTATAAAACCGTTTTTAGGTCACTTCCGGTCAGTCAAAAACTTCCTGCCTCTGCATAGGAGTCATATATTAAATTAAAGAATATCCCTGTTCTGCATTTCTACAAGTGCAGCATCCAGAACCTAAACACATATGAAGCAAGTCTATTGTTATCGTTATCAATTGTGATACGTTTATTTTCAATGCTTAAAGTTTTATAAATGATTTATGGCAATAGAAATATTCTTAGCAAAAACAAGGTAGTATCTACTGTGGCATAAAGGGGACATACAATTTTCTTATTTATTATGTGCGCACACGATAGCTTTTACGTGGCCACGCGATACTATTATGTGCGCACGCGATAGCTATGACTTGCGCACGCGGATATGTATTCCGCATTTGGACACTGACTGGGATCCTCGCAAAGTTCGATGAATAGTTCGATGCCCCGTGTATATGTCGAACTTACAGCGGTTAGGGACAAGTGTTTTTTTTAGCTCACCTGTCACAAAGTGACAGGGTGAGCTTTTGTGATCGCTTTTCGTCCGGCGTCCGTCGTCCGTCGTCCGTAAACTTTTACTTTAAATGACATCTCCTCATTAACCACTCAGCCAATTTCATCCAAACTTCACAGGAATGTTCCTTTGGTGGTCACCTTTGAAAATTGTTCAAAGAATTTAATTCCATTCAGAACTCTGGTTGCCATGGCAACCAAAAGAAAAAACTTAAAATATCTTCTTCTAAAAAACCCAAAGAGCTAGAGCTTAGATTTTTGGCATGAAACATCTTCTGGTGAGTGTCTACCAAGTTTGTTCAAATAAAAGCCCTGGGGTCAAAATTGGCCTCGCCGCAGGGGGTCATTGATTTCCCCTATATGCATATAGTAAAAACTTAAAAAATCTTCTTTTAAAGAACCAAAAGAGCTAGAGCTAAGATATTTAGCATGAAACATCTTCTAATGGGTGTCTACCAAGTTTGTACAAATAAAAGCCCTGGGGTCAAAATTGGCCCCGCCCCAGGGGGTCATTGATTTTCCCTATATGCATATAGTAAAAACTTAAAAATCTTCTTTTAATGAACCAAAAGAGCTAGAGCTAAGATATTTAGCATGAAACATGTTCTAATGGATGTCTACCAAGTTTGTTCAAATTAAAGCCCTTGGGTCAAAATTGGCCCCGCCCCAGGGGGTCATTGATTTTCCCTATATACATATAGTAAAAACTTTAAAAAATCTTCTTTTAAAGAGCCCAAAGAGCTAGAGCTAAGATATTTAGCATGAAACATCTTCTAATGGGTGTCTTCCAAGTTTGTTCAAATAAAAGCCCTTGGGTAAAAATTGGCCCCGCCCCAGGGGGTCATTGATTTTCCCTATATGCATATAGTAAAAACTTAAAAAAATCTTCTTTTAAAGAACTAAAAAAGCTAGAGCTAAGATATTTAGCATGAAACATGTTCTAATGGGTGTCTACCAAGTTTGTTCAAGTAAAAGCACTGGGGTCAAAATTGGCCCCGCTCCAGGGGGTGATTGATTTTCCCAATATGCATATAGTAAAAACTTAAAAAATCTTCTTTTAAAGAACCAAAAGAGCTAGAGCTAAGATATTTAGCATGAAACATCTTCTAATGGGTGTCTACCAAGTTTGTACAAATAAAAGCACTGGGGTCAAAATTGGCCCCGCCCCAGGGGGTCATTGATTTTCCCTATATGCATATAGTAAAAACTTAAAAATCTTCTTTTAATGAACCAAAATAGCTAGAGCTAAGATATTTAGCATGAAACATGTTCTAATGGATGTCTACCAAGTTTGTTCAAATAAAAGCCCTTGGGTCAAAATTGGCCCCGCCCCAGGGGGTCATTGATTTTCCCTATATACATATAGTAAAAACTTTAAAAAATCTTCTTTTAAAGAACCCAAATAGCTAAAGCTAAGATATTTAGCATGAAACATGTTCTAATGGGTGTCTTCCAAGTTTGTTAAAATGAAAGCCCCGGGGTTTAAACTGGCCCCGCTCAGGGGGGCCTATGTACAGGTGAGCGACTTCAGGGCCATCATGGCCCTCTTGTTTAATCAATCGGCCACGGAGGCCCTTAAATGATCTATGAAGACCATTACACACGTATTTTGTTTTCATCAGAAATATATGTATGTAAAAATCGTCATTTTCCAAGAATTGCGGCTTTCAGATTCGCCATTGAAAAAGCACTTACAACATGTTTGAGTTCCTAAAATAATCCGGGTAATGCCATAATTACATTGTATGGAATATCGGACCACTCAGAATCGTGCGAGACGCGACATTCCGATGAGACACGAAGCGAGGCACGATATTTTTACACGAGATCTCGCAATGTCGAAGTATCCCCCGTACTACGAGATTTAAGAAATGGATAAATTTTTACTTCTTTAGATAGAGCAAGTATGAATTTATTAATATTCAAATAATGATTTCTTAGGAGGTTAGATGATTGTAATCTAAAGAAATTCGCGATAAATGTGAAATAATGCGTCATAAAAGTAGCAAAATGTAAACAATGTAGTATTTTGACTTCAATACAAAATTCTAAATCACTTCAACTGTACAAACTGCAAAAGAGCAGCAGATGAAAAATGCTTTAGGTAATTAGCCAATGAGTAACTTTTTGGAGCTATAAAAGTATACCAAAATACAAAGCTTTTAAGGAATACAAATAAAGGCATTTGTCAGGCATAATGGGCCTTTTAGTGATTTTATGTAGACTATAAAGGGAATACTACTTAGCGGTATATGACCTGGAATCAATTTCTTGTCTCGCGTCGACGAACGGGATGCGAAACGAGACGCGAGATTTCGGCAAGATGCGAAACGAGTCACGATATTGTATCATTCAATATCAACCTATTACGGTGTTCCGTTTGGACATAAGTAACATTTTTGACTCCCTGAACAGCTATGCGCAACGGTACAAAGGTGAAATTGAGATGGTACGATGATTAAAACACGATGACACGATGGTGAAATCACGATGATGTGATGACACGATAGAGAAAATAACATCGCGTTTTCATCATCATGCCATCGCAGTTTCATCAAATCGTACCATCGTATTTTCGCCATCGTAACATCGTCTTTCACCATAGTATCATCACGTTTTCATCATCGAACATTCGTTGTCTCACCATCGTACAGTCGCTGTTTCACGTTCGTACCATTATGTTTTCATCAACGTAACATCGTGCCACCGCACTGTCACCATTGTACCATCGTGAACGGGATTTAGTTTGTTTCAGTGTACGCCTTCAGGTTAAGCCAATCAATTACTTGAATTAGAGATATTAGGATTAATAGTTCACTTTAGATTTTCATAAAGAAAGCATAAGCAAACCTATTGATGATTACACTTGACATGAGGTAAAACGGCGAACCTCGATTCTAAAAAAGAATTTCTGCCGTGGGAATAATGTGACAAAATTAATAATAATTCATAAAAATGACATGAGACAAATGTGCTTTCTTGTCCCTTAAAAACACATGAGACAAATGTGCTTTTTTGTCCCTTAAAAAACTTGATCGGAGCACATTTGTCACACAAATGAGTTTTTTGGGGTAGACAATTGAGGTCCCATTTGTCTCATGTGGGACAAATGCGACCGCATTGGTCTTACGTAAGACAAATGTGCTCCGAGACAAATGTGCTCCTACAAATCATGATTACTTTACCAAGTACATCACCCTGACGTTTAACATTTAGGTTCAAACTAAGTGTTATTTTTGACTATGTAAGACCTGTTTAAACGCTTTCAGTCGACGGTTGTTCGTCTACTGTTTACACATTAAATGAAGCTCACTCACAATATCATAGACAAACAGTACGTCGCTACTTTCGAGTTGTTTAAATCATTTTATGTTTATTTTATTTGTATTATTCATATAAAACGTCTATTACATGATACTTGATATTTTTTTTATTTTCGGTTTACCTGAGGTATTTTTCAAAGTGTCAGTGTCATATAAAATTGAAAGGAATCAGGCAAATATGATTGTGGCATATTTTATAAGGTTATTTATTGTATATTTTTACTATTGAAAGAAATGTCAGAATAAACCAGTATATATCCTCCATTGTGAATACACTTTGGAAATTATTTTTAATTAATTTCAAACCGGAGATATTACACACGGTTTTTAATACAGAAAAAAACCTTGACCTACACCCTTTTTATACGCACGGACGGGTGGACGGGCATCGTCCAATTTTTGTCCGGAGCATATCTCCTGCACGCATGGAAGAATTAAAAAAAAACTTCATAGAAATGTTTACTACTATGAGAAGCCGTGTCGTGCGCATAAACCAGGTCTCTAGGTCAAAGGTCAATGTCACACAAAGAGGTCATTGAAAACGCTTGTCCGCAGCAAAACTTCTACATGCATAAGAGGGATTTAAATTTAACTTGGTACAAATGTTCAACATTGTTAGGCTTAGTGTTGCATATAAAATTTAGTTCCGCGGTCAGGGTCACATATAGGGGTCAAAGTTCAGATAAAAAATGAAAATGTGTATTTGGACCTTTTAGTCATCATTTATTGAGGGATTGAAACACAAATGTTCAATATCATAACTTCTTGTGTGAAACATGTGTTAATATATGCAACATTAAGAAAGATAATACAATATAAAGATTTTGTCCAGAGCATTTACTCCTCCATACATGGTGGCATTCTAGAAACGTTCAACACGTTCACCACTATGAGAAGCAGTGTCATGTGCATGAACCAGATATGTAAGTTAAAGGATAAGGTCATTGAAAAATGCTTGTTCGAGGCCGAACTTCTACATTCATCGGGGGATTTAAATGTAACTTGGCACAAATGTTCACCATTGTGAGCATATTGTGCAGATAATCCAGGTCCGTGCTTACAACAAAATGTGTGTATTTTTTATTGTCTATAGAGAGAGAGTGTAATCTTCGATAATGTAAAACCACATATATAAAAACAATATTTAGTCCATGGTAACCAGGTGCGCAGCTAGCCTATAAAGAATGTGGATTCAAAATAATCTAGGGGGTTTCAGGGGGCATGCCCCCCCCCCCCCTGAAAATTTTGAAATAAATGGTGCAATTTGGTGCGTTTTGGGGCCTCCGGAGAGCTTTCTTGACCAACGAAAATCCATTTATTTTAGCATAAAAATGGAGATGAATAGCTTTACTTTCGTTTATTTCAACTAGTCTACATTTCACAGCAAGTCTAACTTGCGGCCCTTGCTGGCCGCAAACTCGTTAATGATAATATCAATATCTATTTCCATGTGTCTGTAGGCGTGCAACAGGGCTAGTCCAGACATCCGTTCTGTGAGCATCGTTGATCTCATGTAGAATCGGTTCACAGACATGGTCAAACATGTCATTACTCAACAAACAGACCGAAACAAATAAACACTAGGCATACATAGTAACATTTTAGTTATAATTACCTCTTTTCTATCGCTGATTCTGCTGATGACTTCTTTTAGAACTCGATGTAAACATTTGTTTACATTTCGAAAATACGGCGCGTGCAAACTTTTCAAAAAAATACTACGGTATGGTGTACGATTTAGGCTATATGATTTATAAAGTATTCAGTGTGGTAATTATCAGATCTGGCGAACGCGGCTGAATTTCAAACCACATTTTTTTTACTAAAAAAATTTTTTTGGTCAAAATAATGTGGATTCAGCTGCGTACTCGCATATAGGCAGCTACGCGCCTGGTAACACGAATGTAAACATATAATTGACATCATCAAAGAATTTAATTTAAACATGACCACTAAACAAATATCCTACAAAATATCAACAGGTTGGTATTTTGCACTTCCGGTTTTAACAACCATACAGTTTGACTATTTAAGTTGCTTTTAGACTATTGCTAGAATATAACTATGATGCATGAGTTCAGATGATTTGGTTATCATGCTTTCACTTGGACTCCTAATTTATTATACAAGCATAGAGTGCTAAATGAGAGACATTTTAAGAAAATAAAACGTGTTTGGACAGTGTAATTTCGTAACAATATCAGCAAGCACTATTAAACGTGTACCAAAATTTTGCTGCTCCTTTGAATTCGGAACGCTTCCCCGATTATTTCTAATTTCAGTTTACCCAGAGACTGACGGGAAAGCCGATATGTTACTATTGTTCGCAAATGCAATTCGACCAATCAGATTAAACAAATCTTCAACTGCTGCAAAAAGACCTCATGCATGCATCTTTTTTAAAAAAGCAAACTTGTTCATAATGATCTCGGAGTTTGAAAGTAGTTCTGCCAAATAGATTTTACCAAAAACAGTGTCATCTTTGATAATGTATGACGGACGAATATATATTTTTGACTTCAAAAATAAATAGTCTATTTCGGTAAAATTATGATTGAAAATAATTTTATGTCTGACAATCATTGCCCAGTGATGCAGAAAAAAAATCCGAAAAAATGTCAACCGGAGACCGGAAATGGCCGATGTAGTGAATGTTTGCAGATCAAAATGTCTTTACTTTCCTGCCATTTGAACAATTTTAACAACAATTCTTCAACAGCTGCAGAAATAAGCTCTCGCATGCTTCTTTTCAAAGAAAAACACTTGTTGTACATCAGTGGTCATATTTAAATAAAAAATGGTTGTCAGACATATTACATGTATAACTAATGTTTAAACTTTTCTCTATTTTAAGCAAATTTGTTGGAAAAGTTCCAAATTCTTTAAAGTGATCTAAAAACAGTTTTTAAGGACGGACTGACAGAGACAGACATAGGGCAAATCTTTTAATATCTCTAGTTGTAATCATGATACATGTATAACATTGTTTTCTGTCAATTTTTGTTGTTGTTGTTGTTGTTGTTGTTGTTGTTGTTGTTGTTGTTATTCTTGTTATGTTTAGTGTTCTTTTTTGTCAACTTTGATAATAAGGAATTAACCTGGGGTATTCATACAAATACAAACTGGACAAAAGAAGAAAACAATAGATGGTCAATTTTTAAATCTTTAACTTGTGTAACTACATCATATTTGGATAATAAGTACTAATATAAATGAAAACAATTTCAACACATACGTGATATTATTTTAAGATGATCTTTCTTTTTATAAATTAAATAAATGATATAAATATTAATCTGATTAATAACATGAATATGTGTAAACTCTTAATTATTATGCAATGTGATCCAATAACATTATTGCATGTACATTTATATGATTTGATTGATATAACTGTATATACAATACATTATCATTATTATTATTATTATTATTATTATTATTATTATTATTATTATTATTATATACAAAACCTCTTAAGCACTTTTTTCATGCAAATTGACACGTTCAAAAGTACTGTACAGTATAACCAAATAAATGATACAATATTTAAAAAAAAACCATCAATATTGCTCAAGTCACACATTCAAATCAAATCAAATGTAGTTTAAAAAAGTTAAAAAGACACACATAAATAATAAAATTCAGGTAAGAACCTGAAAAAATAATCAGTCCAAATAAAACCTCTTTAATAAGTGAGTTTTAAGTGCTCTCTTAAACACTGTTAGAGTTTCACAGCTTTTAAGTGTTCTAGGTAGGGCATTCAAGAGTTTAGGGGCTGCCGTCGTAAAAGCACGATCACCATAAGTCACAGTCCTACTACGCGGTACAACAAGAGCTAAGCAATCATTCTGGGACCTAAAATAGATAAATACAGAATCCCTAAAGAAAAGCCCAACACGGCAAAATTGAAAATGTTGCAGGCTCGGTTTGATTGAGCCTGTTCATGGACGGTACTGGAAAGTGCAAGTTACCGTCCACGCCCCCTAGCACCGGCTTAAGCAGAATTCAACATTTAAACATGAAATAGTAAAATTTTGAATTTAAAAACATCCGCAGATGTGTTCATACGGCGGTTATCATGGAACCTTCAATGTGACACAGTAGTGCCATTCCATGAAAAGCGGCGTATGGTCCCCAATTAAAAAAATACGTGTGCCCTAAACGAGAAAACAATGGGCGGAACTAAATAAAATGGAATTTTGAAAGGGAATCAGAGGTTATGAAGCCTGCGTATCACAGATAAGACGTCAAAAGACAAATTTAAAAAGCAGGCAACATATCCTAAGGGTGATTCAACATTATTCAAGTAGGAATATTGGAACCACCCAACTAGAAAATGCCGAAAAGTTGAAACTAAAAATACCACAAGCACAACAATATGTTGTCTGGATGGGGTATAAATGTCTAGCATGTTTCGTATGTTTGTAGGTGCCTGTCCATGAAGCGCCATAAAACATATGTTAGGAGTTTGTACTCGACTCTGATGTGCACAGGAAGCCAATGTTGTTCCTTTAAAACTGGGGTTATGTGGCAGTTTCGCAGTGCCCTGGTAATAACACGAGCAGCTGTATTTTGAACATTTTGGAGCTTGTTGAGAACGTACTTTGGAGATCAATATAGCAACGAATTACAGTAATCTAATTTTGATGTCACTAACGAGTTTATCAAGGTTCTGGTTGAATCAACAGTCAAGTATTTCCAAATTTGACCTATTTGTCGTATTTTCATGAAGCATGAACGAGAAACTATGTAAGGTATGATGTGGCTGCCCTTCAGACCTATTACAGGGGGGAAAAAACAGGCCTCCCAGTTAGGGCCTCAACAAATCTTTATTTAAAGAGTTATCTCTTCTTTGGCCAACTGAACATAAAACGGTTGATGTATTGGGACTTTAATTATCAAGCATATCTGGGGGTGGTCGTGCAGGTGGCCTTGGAATTTGTGCCTGTATTCCCCTTATAATGCTTCTGATTCTTGCGGCAATACTATTATCACTTTCAAAAGATGTTATGTATTCGTTATATGTATAGTCACTAACATTAATCATATCATGCAATCGATTTAAAAGCCGTCTACATCGTTCAAAAAATGAATTTTGGACCATCCTTAAGGTTCCTGTTTCATTATTTACTTGAGATGTTGATGTGCTGTAGTCAGTATATCGAATTGGCGACAATGGTCTGTGTAATCGGTGATTCCGTCCGGATGTTGAAATTTTATTCCCAAATCTATGACAATTGCTTTGACCAGTCATTAACCCATTGCATTCTGTACGTTGTTGTTGAAGTCTTGACTGAAAACTGTTTTCTTCGTGACGTTTTGATAAAGTGTCAGGGACATATCGATCGTTTCCTGTATTTACTTGTCCAGTACCATGTTCTTCATAACAATAAGTGAAAAGTTCACTTGACTGTGATATCCTTTCACAGACCACAAAAATGCCAATGATCATTGCTATGACTACTGTACATTGACATGTAGATGTGAAAGTGACAATTATACTATCTTCTTGCCACAATATAACCATGCAAGTAAATGCTGTAAGCAATAAGAATACAGAAATGTAAGCAATAAGAATACAGAAATGTACTGCAAAGTCCATCGCCAACACTCTGACCTGAAAGGTTAACAATAAACCTTATTTGTAAAACAATATAATTTATTCATTTATTTGAATAATCGTGCAAACCTACATAATAGACCCATTGTTCCTTACTGATGGCTTTCTTTTCAAAAGCTTTTTATCTTTCTAGTGTCATTATGTTTCAAAATAAATACTCCAAGACCAAATAAAAAAAATATGTGATCCGTTTTAGCTCGATTATTCGATAAAATTCGTCGGCCTTACCACTTATGTTGAAGTTTTTGTAACACCTCAAACATTGACATTTGGCTTTGTAATCATTTATAAAAAAAGCTCTACTGAGGTCAAAAACCCTTTAAACATTATATTTGATATTCTAACATGCTACCACCCCGGTACGGAATAAGACCCGATCCGTTGTATTCTAGAAAAGAGGAAAAGAGGACCTCATTTCATGATGGAAAGAATGAGATGTACTACCTGCCATCAGACAGGATTATTAAAGTACGTGTCACAACAGAATGAAGATTTATGAAAATATTAGATGACAAACATAATGTTTCGGCCTCATATGGCTTATATAGTGTTGATGACAGTATATAATTCATCAAGGATAAGTGGAATCCAAAATAAAGCCTCAATGCGACTGATTTACTATAGAACATAAGACAACGAAATTTGACTAGGCCGAGACCACATATATAAACTTGGGAAGTTCAAACGGACAGATTTTCAAAAGATAGAAAGAAATATAGCAGTGTATAAAGCTGTATATATGTTGCAAAAACTATTGTTTGAATTGTAAAATAGACTACTTCCAAAATGTTTGTATATATGAAATAAACATGGTGGATAATGCCTTAAAAGCGAATGAAGCATGAACAAAATTGCTAAACGGATAAAACCCTTCTTAAAATAGCAAATAACATTTTGTTCCGGAAAATTTATTCTGTTTACGTACAATATTCATGTGTGTTAAATAACAGAGACATTCTATGTTACATTTTTTTTCGAAAATAAACCATATAATAAAAGAAACCAAAATAATTTTACTGTTGATAAATTTTATAAAAATATTTCATAAGATATAATTTTTATATCAATACCATCTAAATTGCAAATAATTTTTAACGCAAACTCTAGTCCAATTTGAAAGAAAGCGGTTCAAACGCATTTTTTTCTTTTTTCTACAATTAAAAACGGATATTCTGAAAAAAAGGCAAATGATTGGATAATGAGGCTTCGCGGTGTCTCATTAAGAATGACAATTAGTAAAAAAACAAATACGAATATGGAAGTCATCCTATCAGCTCAAAGGCAAATGAGTTTTACTTCTTAAAATATATTAGTATCCCATATACCCTTTAGTCGTGGTTGACCTCGATCCAAAGTATTATAAATTAGTTGTGAAGTGTTTTATATTATTTTAATTTCGCGAGCTTTGATATTAAATGTAGATCTATTATGTTTACTGGAACTCAGTAAATTTCATTTGTTTGATATAAATTAAAGTTAGTGAAGACGGAATGGCAGAGTATCTAATTGTTACTACATTTCGTGATGAAATCGTAACGCGGGGATTGTTCCCTAAAATAAAGTTATGCTGAACTTTTTGTTGTTAATTAAATTGCATGTCACACGGGGCTGTCTCGATCTTTTCTTTCCACTCTATATATACATTATTAAAATCGAGTTAAACGGCTGTGTGATGGATGAATGATGGTCCAATATGTACTTCAGTGTTCGAAGATGACCCTACGAAATAACAGTTTAGCTTTCTTGAATGTTTTGTTGTTACTGAGTTCATTTTCATATATTGTTTATTTTGATAAATATTCCCAAAGACGCTTCGTCATTGAAGAACTCTTAAAACCTCTATAGCAGTGTCACGAACTTTTTTAATGTAAAGTTTCAGAAAAAACTTACGAACGTTTTGTGAAACACACTTACGATTTACATTACTTTAAACGTAAGCGTAAAGTTTCGATATAATACTTACGAAACTTACGAAATGTTAGTAAATCGGGCCACATACTAATACGTTTTAATGGTACACAATTTTTGAGAGAGAGAAATCCAGTTCCGCCATTACAGAAAAAAATAATTTGAGTCCTTATAAGAAATATTTGCAGTTTCAATTAGCTGAAAAACTTGAAATGACTATATTGTAAAGGGCCAAAACTGTGCAATTTAGTAGTGCATTGTTATCAATGAACCACTTACTTGCTTTAGGTCTCCGATAAATGTATTAATCATAAAGAATAAAGCGTTTATCAGTATGTCGCAAACATTTAGATAAAATTATCTCACTCATGTATCTTGATGATATTTTCTAAAGGAAGCTTTCAATGTAAAAATGTTAGACTTTACACTTTGCAAATTAGTATTTGTGTGTAAAGTGTATCCCTTCAATTACAAATGAGGGTGTGCCAGTGTTTATTTGAAGGCAATTTGAAAACTTGCAGTGGTATATGCAATTTAGAAATACGAGTTTATTTAAGTATATACATCTATGTAGTAAAAGGATCATCTTCAATACTGTCTTGACTCAATATTTCAGGTTGATAAGTACCCGGAAATAAGATGATATTTTAAAGGTTGCTATTCTAACATTAAACTTGCAAATATATATTAAATGAAAAACTTACATTTTATTGTTTTTTTTTAAACAAATAAATCTGGAGAGAAATAAACACGATATATCCTACTAATATATATCACTTAAATGGTTCAACTGCGTATCAGTGCATGGTGTCTAAAATATGCAATGATAACATCCGGTACCCGGTAAACGGATATGCTGGCGTGTAATGATAAAAATTCTTCTCCTTATTAATATAGTATTATATAGTACAGTTAAAGTGATTTCGGAGAACCTGACACGGATTGATATCTTCTCTGCCAATTTAAATTCGAGTGTTTTTATACAAATATCGTTTTTTTTTTCATATTATTATATTATTCATAATGTCCGGGACATAACTCTGAAAACACAAGAGATATCAACAAGAAACTTTGAAGGTTAAGTAGAAGGGCAGCACTCTGCCTTGCCTATTTTTTCTTAGTTTAAGCCCTTTTTCATGTTTGAACTTTGTCTGGAACATAACTCTGAAACTAAGATTTTTACTTATTTTCTTTAAATTTATGATGACTAAATTTATCAAGAAACTGTAAAGATAAAAAAACTAAATGCCTCAATATGCTTTACAGCTAGCGGCTTTGCAAATAAATACATGTACTGTGTGCAAGTGGCAAGTGCGCTGATAGTAAACGCTTAAACATTTTCCCCAAGTCTTTACGGTTATTATGGTCCATGAAACTATTTTACATAATAGATAATTTAAATATAACAAATAATTCAAAAGAGGCATGTTAATTATTTTTATCCACATTAAATAAAAAATAGAAAATGTGTTTTCTTTCTGTGGAAAAGTCAAATGTGTTGTATAATGTTTTATTATTAATAGCTATGCTAATTGCTTCAAGAAAATAGCGCAAAATGAGAAATAATTTGTGTAATAGAAATCAAAGTGTAAAAAATGTTATTTTGACCTCCAAGCAAGATATTAAATCACTATAACTGTATTACTTGCTATAGCGCAAAATAATAAAATAAGGCTCAGAAGTATACACAATAAACAACTTTTTGAAGTATATTAGGTCACCAAAATAAAAAGCTTTTGAAGGGTCAATATAATAATAACATTTTGAGGCTTAATGGGCCTTTAAAATGTTCTCTCGGTATTCTACTTCAAAACACATAGATGAATATACAAACCAACAAACAAGATTTGCTTAGAACATTTATTTGCAATAGAATGAAAAAAGAATTAGGCCAAACAGTCAATGCTTTTGGTCGCCTGCGGGAAAGATTATATAAGCCTACTATTAAGTAATTAGAATAGTATACTTATAAGTACGACAACAAAAGATATAAAAAATAATGAATCACAGTACTACCACACATATTATATATTCTATCGTTCTTATATCATTCCAAACATTCCTGTACTTTTCGGCCGAATTCAATTTGTCTTCATCTTGACTTCCGGTAAATTACTGGGCTATTTGCCATCTTTACCCAATACGGAAATGTTTACCACGACCGATAATCTCTTGTAAAGACAATTCTTGTTTAGAATAAGCAGCATAACGACAATTTATTGAACTTTTATCTATTTAATTGTACCTTAAAGGTAATTTCACCTTTCCATGTATTTCAGATGTTCAAATTCTAAATTTGTTTCCACATTACAGTTACATTTTTCATCTGAATTGAGTAATTAAGTGTTTGTTAGATACATGTCATGGTCACTTTTAACTACAATACCATTTGGTTTTGACGCTTAATTTGGGTGAAAGAGAAAGGTATGCGCTTATTTTCAGATACAAATTTTCCATGTGAAAATGATATGCGTTTATTATTTGGTTACGGGAAATACTTAACTATCAAAGTATGCTCTTATTTAGGTATTCTCTTGTATTCATATTTTCGAGATTCTACGGTATTTTTTACATAAAGTCACAAAGGAAGTAACGAAAAGAAATTTGTTATTGTAAGGATAGATAAAGGGGCTCCATTCACATTTGTTCTGGAGTGTTCTTGCATTTCTGCCACATTGTGTATTTCTTGTATCCCGTATAGCATCCGCTGACCGTCGATTTCGGGTTACATGGGTCCCAGGGCTCGCAGCATCTACCCCAATTTTTATTGTGATCTACGTAACACCAATAGTAACTTGCCTTTCCGATCTCCTGGTGCATCCCACAGGGTACTGATTCTAAGCATTTCCTACCTTTCGTATCTATAGAGCCAGCATTGCCACAATATTGCCATTTTGAACCAGACTGACACCACATGTAGTTGTAACCATGGAAATCGCATGAGCCCGAGCAGCAATAGTCCCAGTGATCCTGAGCGTCGGTGTAGCACCATCTGTATGGCTGACTATGATAACCGCATGTATTATCTTGTCGGCATCGTGTATTACCAGCAGTGAAGCTGTTTAAACTCCAAACTGTGCATAAAATACCTTCAGTACGGATATCCCTGCAAAAGGCATTGAAATCTGGTTCTTTGTAGTCCAAAAGCTCTGATAAATCAGAGAATTGCCCTGGAAAGTTCAATGGGTGATGAGGATTCAGTGATTGAGACATGGGCTTTCCTTTACACCTTGCGGTACATTGATTGATCTGTTTCTTCACGTTGTCTTTCATCGTACAGTTACTTGCACCGCCTCGTTCGACGTTCATCCATGAAGTGATCCATTGTTCCGTGCAGTCAGAATCGTCTGCTTCTGGGCATGTCTTAATAAAGTCGTTGATCATCGCAGCATTCATTGAAAGTTTGGCAGATTCCTTGCAAGAGCAGCACAAGTCTTTGTCTATGCAACGAAGCATACAGCCTTGGAACGTTTGCTCAAGATTATTTTCGACACGTAAAACATCGTCGTCTTGATCTTTGCGGTAACCATGAGTAACCGTACAAAGAACAATTACTAAAAAGATGTGTGCAAATCGTGGCATGTTGAACTGCAACCAAACCTGCGAAGAAAATGAAAAATATTTGATAGTTAGTATATACATAAATATTTATAAAGATTTACAGTTCAAATGACAAAACTTAATTAATTAATTTAAGATAATCAAACAAATAATCAAATCTCGAGTGGAGCAGTTTCTTTTGAATCAGAGGTGTTTTGCATATTAATATTGTAAATTACTTTTTGATAATTATTTATAGTATTTAAAAGATTCCAACTAAATTCATCATGATAAACTGTCAAATGAAATACATACCACTGCTGCAAAGCAATGAAACTGTGACTTTTTTTTGCCGTATCAATATAATATATACAAAGACGACCGTATCCGCATAGATTGGCCGTGTGCAACTTCCTGATGCAAATGTAGTTGTTGGAAAGAGATAAACTGTTATCTGTTAGCTAGAATATTAATATCTCAATTGTCCTTAGTTATGAAGGCTTCACATATTTTATTGTTTTAAAGGCGTTTTTGTCTTAGAAAATAATATGTTTTTCTTCCTCAAAAGGGGTAGCATGTGTTCGATAACTTTTAATAATGTGCTAATAATGATTCAAAGCATATAAGATGCTTATCACTGGTAGAAAGTAGCGCAGAAAGTGAAATGATTTGTAATAACGGTAGCAAGATGTAAACGAAGTCGTATTTTTACCAAAGAACAAAATATACAAAATATTTTATGCTTCAGTTTGTGTAGTTGCTAGAAGATTTGTTGCTGTTTTTGTTGTTGTTGGTGGTGATGTTTTGTTGTTGGTGGTGGTGATGTTTTGTTGTTGTTTTTTATCGTAACCAGATAACCTGAAAACAAGGAGTTTTAGAGGTGGTTCTTTAGTGGTATCAAACTTTCTTATTATTATTATGCAATATTTCCCTACTTTCAAACATGTTAAGGATCATGAACACAGTGATAACAATTCACCGATTAGAAGCAATGTAACGGTTGTAGCATACGGTACAATTAGAAATGCATCGTTCGGGGATATGATCCGAGTTTTAACATTTCGTCTGTCCCCCGGATTACTGGATTTGCTATGGTTTTGTTTTGCGCTAAAATAGCCTCGCTCTTCGTGGGATTGGGAATGGAATAGCGAACAGCCGGAGCATAACATCGTGAAGAAATTGCTGTAATTTGTCGAACCATATTAACTTGTGCATCGTGCATAAAGTTTGCTGAAATTATTCAACTTCAAAGATATGAAAATAAACTCGCTTATATATAACGCATATATGATTAACATTTGCGAAAGAAGAAATGACATACATACGTACGTGTTCTTTATGTTGCCAGGATATTGTCGTAAGACTTTTAAAAAACTGTTTGTAAATGACAACATCTTGCAGTGATAGCCTGCTTCTTATATTTCATAATAATTTACATTCAGGCAGAATAAAATTAGCTAAAACAGAGAAAGGTATGAACAGTAGTCAGATTTACTAACACCACGGTTGTATAAACAAGACTTGACAAAAAATTGCAAAACATTTAATAATTGTGATTGATACTCATAGATCATAGATCTATATATATGACGTACTTACTCGTAACAATTGTTTAATCAAGTTGTCATTGTTATTAATTAAAGGAGGGGCATCCTTACTAGAATCCTGCTCAGTTAACGTATATATATGATCAAGAGATTACGCCATGTGTTTGCGATATGATTGTTTATTGAACCCGGATTTTGCAATTATACAATTAGATTTCGAATAAACGATATACATCCGTGTTTGAGTATTTATTAATAATTTATTTATTTATTTAAAATTGTATTTATTTATTTTAATTTTACTTCTATTTTTATTTAAATTTAGTTTAATTCATTTAAATTTATTTATTTTTTTTATTTATTTTAATTTATTTATTTATTTATTATTGATTTTAACTAATTAATAAATTAACTAACTAACGAACTAACTAACGTACATATTTCTTTCTTTCTTTTTTTCCTTCCTTTATTCTTTCTTTCTTTTTTTCTTCTTTTTTTCTTTCTTTCTTTCTTTCTTTCTTTCTTTCTTTCTATGGATTAAATTTACTTCTTATTACATAGTATATTTACATTTCCAAACATAATTGCCAGCTATATATTTTAACCGGTAACAAAACGTATGACTTGACAGAAACCTGTCTATGACTTCCCTTACACTGACCTTAAACCTCAGAAGTGATAAAATGAAACAGCGGCAAGGGAAATAAAACAAACAAAAACTTGCAACTTGCTTAAAATGGAAATACAATATACATGTATATAGCATGAAAATCTCAATCAAATTGAACTGACGCACTTTAACTCTTCTTCTATTATACTAGAGGCTTCAGCTTAGATATTTGGTAAAATTGATAAATTTTGATAATTTGATAAAAAATTTTGGGCCTCTACAAAAAATATTCAAATTATATACCCCTTGTTCTTTATTCTTTTTCTATTTTCCTCAGGATGTTGATAGCGCTCTGTGGTCACTTAAAACAAACAAAGCTTTAGGTCCTGATGGAGTCAGTAACTGTATATTGCGGGAAACTGCTTCAGTTATTAAATTTCCCCCTATGTTCGTCTTCAGACTTGTAAAATACCATTTACATGGAAAAAATGCCAATGTTTGTGCTGTCTTTAAAAATGGTGATCCATCTCTTCCAAATAACTATCGTCCGATTTCCTTGTTGTGTTGCGTCGAAAAGGTTTTTGAAAGTATTATATTTAAGTGTGTGTTTAATTTTCTTCAAGATAATAACTTCCTTTCTTCCCTTCAGTCTGGCTTCAGACCAGGTGACTCAACGGTAAATCAGTAACGTAATTGTACAACATATTCTGTAAAGCTTTAGATGACGAACTAGAAGTTAGAGCTGTATTCTTTGATATACATGTATAAGCAAAGCGTTCGATAAAGTTGGCCATAAAGGTCATCCCTTTAAGCTGCCTGAGTAGACGGACGGTTGTTTGCTTAACTGGTTTTATGACTATCTTACTAACAGACACCAGGCGGTTATCCTACCTGGTGTCCAATCAGACCGGTCGATAGTAGAGGCTGGTGTCTCCCAATTAAGGCTCTATCCTTGTTCCGCTACTATTCCTAGTTTTCATTGATGACATCGTGGAAGATATAGGCTAAAGAATTAAACTTTTTGCTGACGATACCAGTTTACATATTATTGTTGACTACCCTGCTTCTGCTGCTGAAACACTACAATCTAACATAGACAAGATATCAGCTTGGGCTGGAAAATGGCTGGTTACCCTCAATCCATCCAAGTCTGAATCTATGGTTATCTCTCGTAAAAGAAATAAACCCTTTCATCCTTCATCTCTTATGCATAACCAACAAATAACAACCGTCAATAGTCACAAATATCTTGGCATCCACCTTTCAGACGATTGTTCGTGGCATTGTCACATTAACTTTATTACCGAACAAACCGATCTCTTGAAATGATATATTTATTTTTCATCCGACCAATTTTGGAATACGCCGATGTTGTCTATCTAAACTGCACACAATATGAGAAACTCGAGTTTGACAAGATTCAAATTGAAGCCTCTCGTATTGTGTGTGGTGCTACAAACTTGTATCATTAGTTAAAATCCATAATGAAGTTCCTTGGGAATCCTTAGACTCTCGGAGAAATAATCATATGCTTATCTTACTTTATAAAATGAAAAATGGCTTAACACCACATTACTTGTGTTCTTTACTTCCACCTACTGTAGGTGACAATTCAAGGTACAATCTACGCAATGCTACAAATATTCAGACTATTCGAACACGAACAACTCTTTATCAAAATGCTTTTCTTTCAGTTGCTCTGATTAAATGGAACGCCCTTTTTAATGAACTGTCTTCTTTCAAATCCCATTTGAGACGAAGCAGCTCTGGTTGTCCGACTTATTTCTATAAAGGCGATAGAAAATGGCAGATCTATTATGCTCGACTTCGTACTTCAATGTAGTTCTCTAAATCAGCACCTATTTAAGAGAAATATTTTTCCATCTCCTCTTTGTCAGTGTGGCATAGTGGAAAGTAATTACCACTTTTTCTTTGAATGTCAACGCTATGTTGACAGCAGGGCCTGTTTTCTTAACACTTTATTTACCATTTGTTCAGCAACTCTCCAAACATTATTAAATGGAGACCCAAACATAAGTGATGATTCAAACAGAAGACTGTTTGAAGCCGTTCATACCTACATCCGAGAAAGCAGGAGATTCTCTTGAGCATATGCACATCAGGTCAAATCGCTGTATGCTTCCTATTCAAACCGTTAAACTACCCGAATGGTCCACATTTCAGTTATTTCTTCTTTTCTATTTTGCTGAAAGTTTCTTCCTTATATATTTCTTTCTATCTTAATTTATGTTATTTCTCTCTAATTTTATATAACAAAATGATGCAGTCTTGTATTCTCATTCTTTTTTTGTATACATGTATATTTTTGCTTTATATTATTACTAAATGTTAGAAACAATTTTGACTTTAATAACTTAAAAAACATGTAAAATCAGATATATTTCAAGCAAGTCACGTATACTGTCATAACATTATTTTATGCACTATAAATCTATAAGGAGAAGGCCTTTATCTGTATATATACTGTGAATTTGTTCGAAATAAACTATTTTGAAACTAAACTATAGCCCTTGTATGATTTGTTCTGTTGGCCACTAATTAAACAAATAAGATTTTTTAAGATTATATTATAAATCATTTTGTAATTCTTTTTTGTCAGGCGCACAACAAGTATTTCTTGTTATTTTGGAAAAGTTAAACTGTTTGCAATTGCGAAAGCACTTTCAATAATTAAGCGAGCTTATTATGCATAAAAAGATTTAAAGCATGCATTTTATTAAATCTTTTTTAGATTATCAGTGAACAGTGGTAGGTAAAATCAATAAGTGTAATATTTGTAATTGTGTAACTGGGACATACATTGAACAATCGAAGGAAAGTGAAAAATTATATATATACAAATATTTTTTATACATTTCAACTAAGTATTTGTTGCTAGCTCAAAGACATTGTCTAATGCAAACTCTGGCCAACTCGATATCAGTTGCTCCTGTACTGAAATGTGCGTAATCAAGAGCATGGTCAACAGAGGCCAACGCAAATACTCACCCTTTAATGAAACCAAGTCATTAAAGTTTTTGACTTATTAATTAACCTGAACAGCAGGTAAGTCTTATATAGGTGATGTGATGTGATGTGATGTGATGTGATGTGATGTGATGTGATGTGATGTGATGTAATATAATATAATATAATATAATATAATATAATATAATATAATATAATGTTACCTTATATATTGGTCGAAGGTTTTTTTTATAGTTCTCTTTTATGTTGGAACTGCAAAAACACACAGAGACAACAAACAAAATAAAAAAATGAACACAAAGGCAGGAGTTAGGTTTTCACTTCAACAACTATATTTCAAATCTGCAGCGCATTCCAAAAAACCGTCAAAATCATAAAACAAACGATAAATGAAAAAATGAAGAATGAATATATATCAATACACTTATATGAGTAAATTACCTGCAAAAACACACAGAGACAGCAAAATAATAAAATGAACACAAAGACAGGTTCAACAAATATGCCGTGCGCATGCGTCCGTAAATTATGAGCGAAAAATGAGGCCCGTCACCATAGTTTAGTTACTATAGTTAGTGTACGATTTTTGATGAATGATAGAGATTATGGGAGTAAATATGAGAAGAATAGTAGAAGGATAAGGAAGAATATATTTATAAGAAATGCACTATATATCATACAGGATATAATAATGGTAAGGTATTTATATATAGATCTAATGACAAATGATCCTGTGACATAATATAATATGAGATACGATACCATACAATACAATATAATATTATATATTATAAAATTGCGCCAAACACCAACTATTTATGCATAGTATTCTAAAACTTAAGCTGGAATCTAACTGAACGACTCAGAAGTCATGTTCATCCATCCAAAAATTTTTATTGTGTAGCATGTATCGGATATGCATAAATGTTTCCATCCCACCTTTGTGTCATTTTAATAAAAATAATTTAAAATAAAGGTACACATACTAGATAAAGTGACGCGGATGACCCCTTCGCCGAAGTAAAGATGGATGAAATTATGATTTTACGTTCAGCAGTTTTGTCTATAAATTAGACTGTATCTTCTTTGACTGGTTTTCATATATTGCCCTAGGCTAATATTTTAAACCAGTAAATAAGTAACACAGTCAAGGCGACGTGGATCATTCTCCCGGAAGTTAAACAGTTGAAAGAAAGCTGCCAACAAGACAGGTATTGCATTATTAAACTTGTATAAAATTGTCTTCTTTCAGTACTTTTATCTATTTGACTGTTTCTTTTTAATTAAACAATGTTTCAATTGTGTTTAGATAATTTCTACTGAATTGAACTGTAAATTTATTGCGAAAGTGAAAATTATCTGATTATTATGTGGGTGGGGTGCAACCGGCTTTTCTTAAAAAAAACAGGCTTGTTTAAATCACCAAATGTTACTGAATCTTACCAGACTGTTACATTTAATCTGATAATAAGGAACCTTATTATCTTTAACCAGCGGTTTCAAAAATAGTTCTGACTTCCAAAACTTTATTTTAACATTTTTTAATTATGAGAATTTTTATCATATGTTTAGGTCCATAAAATTCTATGTACATTGTACTTATATTGCTGTAATTATGTAGCAATGTTTTTATTAGATTGTTTCATTTCTGTGTTAACGTTACGTTAAGCGTTTAGTTAAATGGGAATCCGGGTCAACTCAGCCCATAACAGGTCTAGGATTTCATGATTTTTATGGACTGTCAGTAAATTTATGGATAGTCTATAAATTTAAAGATTTATCAGTCCATAAATTTACAGATCCTCAATGTTAAATTTGCTGTTTTTAGTTTTATACTAAAATCCGCAGCTTAAAACAAGTTGTTATATTGATTGCTTCTATTAACAAAGGTAATGAGATAAGTTTCATCTTTGTATGATGACTTTGAAATTTTTGTTAAAAGTGAAAATTGAAAGTCATCAAATTGTTCTGAATCTTATCATACTGTGACATTTAATCATATAATCAGTAAATTTATTCTTATTAAACTGCGGTTTTTAATTTTAATACAACTTATACTATTTTCGCATTTAATGTCTATAAATTTACAGATAGAAAAATCTGTAAAATTATAGATGGTCCATAAATTTACAGACTGTCCGTAAATATCATGAAATCCTAGACCTGCATAATTATAATTTAAATACAACTGGTATTACTTTTTAAATATTTTCATCATATCTTTTATTGCTCAATCTATGTTGATTAACAATATGTTATGTTCTCTTCTGTTCTGTAATATAAATAATGCAAAGCCTCAAAGCGTGCTCTTTCAAGTATGAAATGGGGGAAGTTGGTCAAAATAATAATTTATTTTTATTTTATATTTTCCATTTAAAGCAGCACGCCTCCAGATTCATTCTAATTTTCATGAAAATTTTGAAAATGTAGTTAAAGGTAAAATATTGTGAAATGAACAAAGAAAGTACTTAACACATTACAATCAGCACTTAAAATCCACGTAAATTACCAAAAAGAGGTCAAAATATGCATAAATAGCCCCTACTGCGTTAGTAACGCAGTAGAAATATGGTGATAAATACTACAAAATACAGTCATTAATTGCACATAAGATATAAATTATCACTTGAATCTTTATTTTGTTTACTTTTCTCAAAGAATTATTATGGTTTTTCCAAGTTTAATTTTCTTGAAATATTTTGGGTCATCTGGAGGCATGCAGCTTTAAAAGTGCCATTCAATATTTTTTGCACTGCATCCGTTTATTCTGGTTCCCTGTACTAATTTGGTTCTCACAGAAATGCGCAGGAGATCAGTCTACACATCCGTTTTCAATCAGTATTCCTTGACTGTTATCCTTTTTTTGTAAGTCGAAAAGTTGCGATTGATCATAATAGACCCATAATTTTGCAGTACTTACGGCGAAAGTTTTCATAACCATCACTATCTAGCAGGTACTCCTGTTAAAATGTTGCCATTTATTGATGACTAGAATTACCAAGCGGATGGTAATGCTTTTAACTTCAATTTCAAATATCTTTCATAATCTGTTCCAACAATTAATTTTGTCAAACTACAGCAAAGACAATTTGATTTGGTCCACTTCATTGAAAGTGGTACTGTGAAACGCCGAAGGGCGTAAGTCTATTGAGTACTGTCAAAGCATGCCCACGCTTTCTGATTAACAGCTTATGTTGCATAATTTCCTGGGTTTTTTTTCCCACTAATAGGGATTTATGTTTTGACGAGTTTAAAATATCTGGGTTTTTTAAGCACTAAATGAATTGTAAGTACATCAGATTTTCTTATTCGGAAATTAAAGCACATTGGTGTTGATGCACAAAAAGCTTCTGCGGAACTCCCTGTGATATCTCTTCTTAACAAAGATAATTTCAAACAATACACTGCCAACTTCTTCAATTTCTATAGTAATTTCCTCCTTTAACAATCTATATCCTTAAAGGTTTTTAAATATAGGGCCGAGTTAACTGGTGTGAAGTTGGCTTAGGGCCAAGTTGACCCTTTACCATCAAAGGGATGCTGCATCATAAGTTACTTTGTAATTGTCAATTTTTTTTATGGAGAGAAAACGTCAAAAGCTTTTGCGTTTATTTTTATTTAACTGATTATATAACTATCATGAAATCCAGGACCTGACTGTTCAGACCTGAATTTGACATGATGGCGCAAGAAGCTGTTGATAAGCACATCATTTTATTTCCGTTGCTCAGTCATACAAACCTGGGGCCCCATTTAGTCATGTTTATCATTATGTCAGGTATTTTTACCTGAAATAAACAGTTCCAAGAACAAAAATATATTTAACTCTACTTGCATGAGGTTTTAACAGTGTTTGTATTTTATTATTTATGGCATGAAAGCTCTTTATGACTAAGCCACATTTTGCTTATGATACATCTATTGTTTGTAAAAATCTTGCCATTTATAAATTTCAGACAAAATGGATCAGGTTATGCAACTAGTTGACCCAGCAAAACAATTTGCCAAAGATTCTCTAAGATTAGTGAAAAGATGTACCAAACCAGACAGAAAAGGTAAATTAAATTTTTTACTCATTCCTTTCCCAATGAGTATGAATGCTAAAGGGAGTGATTACAGTATCATTAGTAGAGTGTTAGTTGGGCAAAGTCTGTATCAGACCTTTTTTCTGCATATTTGAAATCTTAAAACAGTGTACAAATTCAAACCAGCACAAATTAATGTCATAAAATTAGTGAGCTAAAGAAACTACTTGTGCAATTTCATCAAAACTTAGGGGGAATGATCAATACCATATCTAGTTGTGCATCTCATCAACATTTTTCGGTTCATTGATTTTTTGTCAGAGTTTTGGTCTTTCATTGAATTTAATTTTAAGATATCAGACATTCTGAAAAGTATTTTGACATTACTGGACATTATATATTATCCTTTCCTTTGTCATGATTTGTCTGCACTTCATTATTCATAAATAATTTAACACCAACCCTTTCAACTGATGCAATATTCTTTGAATGATAATCTTTAAAAAAAAATATTTAGCCCAGGCTATAGTTATTCTTGGCAAAAAACCTTAGTTGGAAATTTAATACTCCAAATTCAAGTTGGAAATTTAATTGTGGTATTTTCATACACAAGTTCAAAAATGGGATATAGTACATCTGCATCATGCTGAAAATTCTTATCTGATTATCAGTTGGCATTTAAAAAAACAAAGACAAAATTTCAAATCTTCAGTTGAAACTTGTAAGTATGTTCAACACATTGGAAATCATGCATAATATTGCATATATTACAAGAAAAGCCTTTTTATTATTTGTTTCTATAAACAAAAATACTTAAAGGAACTCGTTCCACTGAGGTTTTTTGACATGATTAGACTTGGGCACTTCGTTTTTCCTAAATAATTATTCAAATTGGAAAAAACGACCCAAAATGAAAAGCGTTTAAACGCTTTTCACTCAAATTGGACTAAGAAAAGCATGAAAATACGATTTTCAATTTATTATGCCCACTTCGAAGAATATTGTTTTGCTAATGCCGGTCTGTCTGTCGGTAGACCAAATGTTAGGTTTCAGAAGATATTGGTCACTTATGATGAAAGAAAACTGCAATGAGTATTTAATAAAACAAAAAAAACAGTGGGGGAAATCTGGGGACTTTTATTATTGTCAGGTATATGGAGTAAAGGTCACAGGGCAGGGGAGGGGATGGGCCTACAAGTAGTAGTATGACAAAAATCTTAACACACCAGTAAATCTTGGAATGATTCAAATAAGTACAGCATTAACTGGGCTAAAATTTAATTGGAAAAAAGCAATGATTTTTAGCTTAGCACATTACATGCTAAAAAAAAGTATATAAATGACTTCTCACTTTGATTTGATACTGATAGCTTTATTTGTTTATTAGCTCGACTATTCGAAGAATACGAGAGCTATTGTAGTCGCGTCGGCGTCGGCGTCTGCGTTGGTTAAAGTTTTTTGTAAAGTCAAATATCTCAATCATTACTTGAGATATTCAATTGAAACTTACAATACTTATTTATAGTAACAAGGTACATCAGATTGACAAGTTGGATAACTCTGCCTACAATATTGACAGAATTATGCCCCTTTTTAACTTAGAAATTTTGGTTAAAGTTTTTTGTAAAGTCAAATATCTCAATTATTGCTTGAGATATTTAATTGAAACTTACAATAATTATTTATAGTAACAAGGTACATCAGATTGACAAGTTGGATAACTCTGCTTACAATATTGACAGAATTATTTGCCCCTTTTTAACTTAGAAATTTTGGTTAATTTTTTTGTAAAGTCAAATATCTCAATTATTGCTTTAGATATTCACTTGAAACTTACAATACTTATTTATAGTAACAAGGTACATCAGATTGACAAGTTAGATAACTCTGCCTACAATATTGACAGAATTATGCCCCTTTGGAACTTAAAAATTTTGGTTAAAGTTTTTTTGTAAAGTCTCAATTATTGCTTGAGATATTCAATTGAAATTTAAAATACTTTTTTATAGTAACAATGTACATCAGTTGCAAAATTGCATAATTCTGCCTGCAATATTTGCAGAATTATTTGCCCCCTTTGAAACTTAGAAATTTTGGTTAAAGGTTAAAGGTCTTCAAAGATATTTACTTGAAATTTACACATGCACTTAGGGGTCATAATTGGAGGGTCATGAATTGTCACTGACCAAGTTCCATAACTCTTGTTTGCATTAAGGCTGATTCATATCCCCTTTTCTACTTAGTCTCTTGGTTAATGTTTACATGCAAGTTTTACATATCTCAATAACTATTAAAGATATTTTATTTAAAACTTCACATATGCATTTAGGGTCATAATTGTAGGTCACTGACAAAGATCCATAATTCTATCTTGCATTTAGGCTGATTTTTCTCCCCTTTTTCAACTTAGAAATTCATGGTAAAGATTTGCTTGTAAGCTGTTATCTCAATTACTACTGAAGGGTTTGTGCCTTTTTTTGGGACAGTTTTATGCATTCATAATAATAAAGCAGTGATTTACTTGATAAAACATCTTAATTAGAAGCTTTTGTACCTTTTCTGTCAAATTTATGTATTCATAGGTAATTAGTATTATTATACTCAATAAAACACCCTTGTGACATTACCTTCTGAATAGTCAAGCCAATACTGTATAATTAGACTCTCTCTAAGGCCTATAACATGAATTTATAAAAAAAAATTAGCCCTTTTGTGATCTTAAAAAATTTAACATTATTAAGGCTCTTTTACTATCAAGCACTTAGAATAGTCGAGCGTGCTGTCCTACCGACAGCTCTTGTTTTGAAGCACAAATCTGTCTTGTTATAAATATTTTTTTTGGAAAATGTTTGTTTAATTAAATAAAACTTCCTTTCATCCTTGTATTGTACTGAAATCACTAATGTATAATTTAACAGTTAAATATTGTGATTTTTTTACAGAGTTCCAAAAGATAGCCATGGCCACTGCAATAGGGTTTGCCATCATGGGCTTTATTGGATTCTTCGTTAAATTGATCCATATACCAATCAACAACATAATTGTGTAAGTATTAGGAGGTTAAAAAATAGAAAATATCTTAATTGTTTAATTGTTAAAAAGTATATAAACTTCTTTAAACATATTTAGCAAAATCGAACCCCTCGCTCTTAACCTGTATGTTATAACAAGTATGAACAAGTAATTTTCTTGAAGTCTATAGATAGGTTGTTGAAATACAATAATTTTCTGGTAATTCACTATATTTAATGCTTTTATTCTGTACAATCATGTTGTAAGTTAGCTTACGGAAGATTGTTAGTTCTACCACAGTCAGTCAAGTTGGACTGCCTCTGTGGTCAAGGGGTTAGAGTCGATGACTTCTAATCCAGTTACCTCTCTGGCGTGGGTTTGATCCCCGGGAGATGCAGGTAGTCTAGTACTGGTGTAACTCATTAGGAACTATGGTTAGGAAAGTATCTGCCTAAATGACTGAAATACTGTTGGGAAAAGGCGTAAAATGAAACAAACAAACCAAAAATAATGCACAAAAGGTCCTCCTCTGCCCGTAAAGCTGGAAAGTGGCCATATAACTTTTACTATGTTGGTTTTACTTAAAACTTGGAATACATAGGGAAAAAAAAACTTATTTGTTAAAAAATTTGCTGAATAGTCATTTTCTTTTCTATTTTCAGTGGGTCATGATTGTGTCAGCCGAGTGTGTTTCGTCTCCATAGTCATCATATTTCATCAAACTTTTCCATACTCTCATTCAAAATACCACTTGAAACATGGATTCTGCATAAAAAAATAACTGGTTTTATAACAGCTATGTGCCACAACACTTCCACATACATCATGTTTTTTTTTGTTAATTTAAAAAAAAAGTTATTGAAAGAAACAAAGTTCTTAAGATGTAAACGAATGTTAAGATATTCAGGAAGAAAGAAGTATTCAGTACTTGTTTTTTTTATTATTTTATTTAGAAAACTGTATATTTATTGTAAATTTGTGTTCTAAAAATAAAAGTTTTATCAGACAATTTTGTTTGTCAAATTTCTGGTGAATTTCATTGCATGTTAAAGCTTTGATTGATTGTTTTCCTTTTTCTGGTCGTAGTTTTTTAGCTTGTCTGTTTCAAAGATGAGAAAGTCAAGCTATTATGATCACTGTGTGGCTTTTATGTCCTGGTCATCATATAACATAATGATGATCATACAAAAACTATAATGTAGCCCATTACTCAAACAATTTAAAATATATCATGACTTGTTATGAAACTTGGAATGCTTATCATGATCAGAGGCAGTTGTAAGACAAGGGCGTAATTCTGAAAGCTACATTTTTGGAGTTCTGCCCCTTAACTTGGAATTTTTGTCAAAATTGCCTGTTAAGTTTAATAATTTCAAAACAACATTGGAATACTTCTTTATCTTGACAATGGTTTAATTATGTAAACCATGCAGTTTGGAGTAATGCTGCATTGTAACATAGAATTTTTGTCAAAATTGCTTATTTATTTGAATGATTTGAAAGATATCAACATGAAACTTGGGAAACATATCATGAAAAGGCACAGTTTTATAACAAGGAACATTATTCTGAAAGCAATTTAGAGATATGCCCTTTTTTAGCTCACTGACATGTACCTTGCAAAAGACGAAAGCAATTAGAACCGATAAACTGTTTGACAGCCAGCCCAGGAACAATGCTGCTTTATTATGCTCCCCGAAGGAATAGCATATAGTCGCCGCCTTGTCCATCTGTTTGTCCTCAGAATAACTTGGAAAACCCTTGAACATAATTTGCTTAAACTGCACATAGTGGGTACAGTGCAGTGCCAAACTAGAAATGTGTCCATAGGACACGGATGCCCCCACACGTCACTGTTCTGTCAATCTTATGGCTCTAGGTCAAATATTTTTTGGAATACATGTGCCACAAGTTGAAAACTAAAAATCAACAGAGGGCCATAATTCTGTTAAATTTAGTCGCAGCAAAAATTCCTTCCTTTACTACCATCTACACATTAAGGTTGTTAATCCCTGGAAGTTTAAGCAAAATCTGCCATCCGGTTTAAGAGGAGTTGCGTTCACAAAATTTCTACATAGTATATTGTGAAAAAATCAACAAAGGGCCATAATTCTGTTAAATTTGGTCGCAGCGAAAATTCCTTCCTTTACTACCATCTACACATTAAGGTTATTCATCCCTGTAAGTTTAAGCAAAATCTGCCATCCGGTTTAAGAGGAGTTGCGTTCACAAGATTTCGGGACGGACGGACAAGTGCAACGCTATATGCTCCCAAATTGTGGGGGCATAAAAACAATAACTCTATTTTACCCCGTTTTTGAATTATCATAGCTCTGAAACCATAAGAGGTATCAACAAGAAAATTTGTAGGTAGATAGATCTCATTAAATAGAAGTGCAGTGCAAAATAACAATAACTCTGCATTGTCTAACTTTGAAATTATTATTATCCCCCGCAGATGGAATCGGGAGGGCATTGTCCATCCGTCCGTCCTAATTTGTTTCCGCACTAGTTCTCTGCAACTACTGGCTGAAATTCAACAAAACTTTATGGGAATTATCAATATCAAGAAGAGATGCGCATATCGTCGGCTTGTTCCAGTCAGACACTTTAACTCAGAGTTATGGCCCTTGATTAGTTATGCACTATGCATATAGAACATTATTCATTTCCGTGCTTCTTCTCTGCAACTACAGGCTGGAATTCAATAAAACTTTATTGGAACCATTAATACCAAGAGGAGATGTGCATATTGTTGCCTTGTTGAAGTTGTTCAGACCAGACCCTTCATTACAGAGTTATGGCCCTTGATAAGTTATGTAGTATGCATATAGAGCACTATTGCTATTTTTTTGCAACTTATATATTGATTGATTAACAAAACTATACTGAAACAAAAAAGAAACTTTCTCCAAGTTTGAATGTAAATATGTTAGGACAGTTTTTCAATCCTTTTGAAACTCGATTTTTACGTTGAATAAACATATCGGGCTTTTATACGGGAATTAGCTGACCGATTTTGCAAACAAAACGAGTTTTACAAGCTACTACATGTATATATGTGTGTACATCTAAGTGGTACCCTTGAACAACTGGCACATACTTTGCGAAAGTTTCTTTTTTGGTTCAGTATATATGGCAACCATGGATACAAAAAGGCAATTCACATCTCATTTTGCATGCCCAGATATTACTTTTTAACATAAGAGTTATGGCTCTGTTATTGCCCTGAATATTTATCATGTACAAAGAATATTACTGTTTATGCCATGATAAATAAAGCCTTATGTCTTCAGTTGCTGTGTTAGTAATAACTAGTACTCGGTGGGGGATATAAACTCAAAGAATTTGCTTGTTATAATTCATTTTTACACTTTGAACTTTGTCAGGGACATAACTCTAATACTATTAAGAGATATCAACATGAAACTTTGTAGGCAGACAGATCTCATTGTGTAGAAGTGCATTGCAAAAGAACCATAACTCTGCCTTCCCTAATTTTGGAGTTATTGCCCTTTGTTTATTTTTCACTTTGAACTTTGTCCGGGACATAGCTCTGAAACCATAAGAGGTGTCAACATGAACTTTTGTAGGTATATATATCTCAATAAATAAAAATGCAGTGCAAAAGAACCGTAACTTTGCCTTCCTTAATTTTGGAGTTATTGCCCGTTGTTCACTTTTGCACTTTGAACATTGTCCAGGACATAGCTCTGAAAGTATCAGAGATATGAACAAGACATTTTGTAGGTAGATAGATCTCGTTGGGTAGATGTGCAGTGCAAAAGAACCATAACTCACTGCCTTCTCTAATTTTGGAGTTATTGCCCTTTGTTCATTTTTAAACTTTGTCCAGGACATAAATCAGACACTCTAATAAGAAATATGAACAAGACACATTGTAGGTAGATAGATCTCATTTGGTAGAAACTAGGCCACACAGTCGAAATATGGAACTACTTTGTTAACACTCTACATGTTACAATATCAGCTGAAATATATTGAATATTGGTCAGAAAGGCTGTTTAGAGGGTTTCTTTATCGCTCTACAAGGTACATTTTTAGCCCGAATATCCTGACAATTTGTCAAGGTTTTTGGTTCCTGGTTTGTTCGTTTGTTTCTTTTTCTTTTTTTTTTTCTTTTTTGTTAAAACAAAATACTACTTTGTTTACATTTTGCTACTTTGTGATTCAGACTACATTTTTGTACTTCCTTCTGGTGATATTAATAAAACATACAAAATTCATTGTAAAACCTTTATAATTCAATATGGTTTTATTTGCCATGAAATGCCACCAGCCCTAAATATAAACAATAAGGGAAAAAACATTTGTAGTGCATGTCTATGGTATTTACGTGGCTGAAAAAGAATTGCATGGGAAACTTGTTTTACATTCTAAAAGATATGCTGTACATGCATTCTTTTAATGTATCTTTTTTGTTTAATATTTTTTAACTAAGTCTCTCTGGATAAGTCTGAGTTCCCTGACAAAAAATATAACTTCGTATACATTTTGTTAAAGCAAATCTGGTAGAATCTAATATCTCGCTCGAACAGCGAAAGTTAGACAGCGTATGTTTTTTAAATGTAGTTTTTTGTTTTTGTTTTGGGACACAGTATAGGTCATATCGCGACGTTCCAGCATTACTGGTGGAGGAAGACCTCAGGTGCCATTCCGTGCATTATTTCAGGCACGAACGGGCACCGGAGTAGAACCGCCGACATTCCGTAAGCTAGCTGGATAGCTTCCTCACATGGGAGAATCCAAAGTCCCGGTCGGGATTCGAACCCACAGCGGTAAGGGGCAAGTGGTTTGAAGTCAACGACCTTAACCACTCGGCCGCGGACGCCCCTAAAATGTAGTTAATGTATATGTAGTTAGTATAGATAAGTAGGGTTAATTTTGTAAAGTTTATACATGTACGTTAATGTCTTAATTAAGAGATGAGTTACTATCCGCTAGTATTGATTATTGAGCACAATCTTCCATTGCGTTTTGACAGGTACTTTTGTATAATTGCTAAAAGGCAGAATATAGTGTCCAGCTTGTGTCTCATCGATACAGCATTTCTCTCTGTTGATTACTAAGAATTTTCATAAATAGTATACCAAAACTATTTAAAACAGAGATTGCCCTGCAGTTAATCGGGTTATTTTTACGACCCTTTTTGCGAATCGGCGTGGTTAAACTTTAAAACCAGTCAGGTGGAAATTGTCCGGTGGATAATAATAAGTTCAGATACGGTTACTCAGTACATGTACTTGTTAATAGTATATTTAAACATTTCCATACAAGTAAGAGGCTACCTTATGTGTACCTGCGAGTAAGAAAATAAATTGCTTTCGTTTTGCGCATTTCTAGCATCAAATACCTTTTTTTCAAATGCTCCGACAAAAACAAACATGATACTGTGGGATAATAAAAGATAGGATACATGCCTAAAACTGTCCAATAAGTTAAAAAAAAACTAAAATATTGCATTCCCTTCTGCACTTTGCACGTCATACAATTCAATATTTTACATATTGGTCAGTTTTTTCGGCTTATATCTACTACTTATTCTACAAATTTTTGAATGGCCAACGAAAACTGTACTATCATTTGTGCTTCAAGTCAAGGTGAAACCACATCTGCCTGCAAGATCGTAGTGAATGTATTTAATGCAAATAGTATTTGCCGGCCTTCACAAACTCTCCAAATGTTGTTGCGTATTCAGGATATGTACCAATCTCTTTACTTCTCAGAGAATATTTCCGGCGTATATCGTCTTCAAGTTCATTGAAAGATAATTTTGCCTGCAGCAGAGCGTCTGATGATTTTCCCGCCAAAAGATCGTATCGTAAAGACTGTTCTGCCATTTCACAATCCGGAAACATATACATAAGATACGGATTGGCATGAAAGAAATGTGGTAATTTTTGTTCCTCCAAACATACCTTAAGAAATTCAAGAAAGTATACAAGACTCTCCCTAACCCCCGATATCTTGACCTTGTTCATGATAGTGAGATACAGTATACAGTAGAAAGCGATGTGCTTCAGGTGGTAGGATCGTAGAACTGTTACTACTTGTAATGGTGAATTGTTCCGTCTGTATTCTTTCCGTTGACGAAACTCATTCTTCATAATTCGTAAAGCTGTAACGATATAGCTTTGTTCTGTTGAGCCACGTGATGCATCGAGCACGTGTTTCTCGTAGCCAGAGCTGCACATGCGCCACAGGAAACTTGGCTGACAATCATATAAATGTGCTGACGGCTGGTTTTCGGTGAACCATTTGAAAACAGCGTATCTAGGACATTCCATTGTCTTTTGCCAGTCGCTTGGATCAGGCACAACGTCTCTACACAGTTCCAAACCTAAATGAAGTAAGATATCAAACACAAAACAGTTAGCAAGGCATCAGTTACAATGGAAATGGCTTACGCAGATGCCACATATACATTGTACAAAACGTTTCTGCGAGGAATGCTCCAATGCCGTTGGGATTAATCAATCTCTTGCACAAAAGCTTTGACGAGTGTGATTACGTATCAAATTTACTATATTATCGACACTTAAAAGTGCATGAGGATAATAATGTTAAAATAAAACAAAATTGACATGTAAAATTAAAATTATATCAATTTTTACGTCTTAAAAAGAAACACCAAACAAACAAACAAACAAACAAACAAAATGCAAAAGACAGAAAAGCTGCTTATATGACTGCAGCTTGCTTAGTATATTACTTTGTAAATTGATTGCACAACATGAAATTTCTCCAAACATTCCCATATGAAATACTGTATCCATAAAACAGACTCATCTTGTTTTCAAATCATATAGGTCGTAGTCAGTCAATTGAGTAATACATTTGCAGAAATATCATCGAACAAGATGAATTATTTAAAAGTTTGCAGTGTGTCCAGTTATTTTAAAGAAGCCTTATACTATATTCACGGTGTGTATCCATATCGATTCCCTCTGCGAAATCTACTGAAACGGCACCCTTTTGCACATGCGCGGTCCACCGGCGATTGGCATGAATCCAATAATTTTTCATTCCTAATATACTAGTAACAAGAGATATATCATATGGAAAAGAAGAATACAAAATGTACTTTGGAACACTATAATGTCATAGCCATGTCTTTTTTTTTAAAAATAAATGTCTAATTGTCAAATACCGCAACTACAGAAGAAGAAAAAAACACCTACAGAATATCGCTGTGTTGCCTCGCTCACCACCTCGGTGTATGTTGTGGGTTTTAAATGGACCAGTGGCTTGATGATGTACAAACCGTACATGTTAAACGTATACATTTAAGTAATATCGTAAGAGTGCTGCTAACGAATAGTATGGATTATTTGTAATATTTCGCAAGAAAACCCACTATATATATGCTTTTCGATCCGGCAGCGGCAAAGATTAAGTATTTTCTATTACTTTTTATGTATCACATGGTTTTCCAGCACCCTGTTTTTAACATTTTCAATATTCCTCTTCTATTCTGTTTCTTTACCTTTCTGACTTTTTTGACAAGCAGACATGTCTACGTCCCCGCGAGGGGTTTGACATTATTGAAAGATTGATGGATGGATGGATGGATGGATGGATAGGTGGGTGGCTGTGGTTTGGATGGATGGATGGATAGAAAGATACCCTATTATGACGGTACGTAAGCCAAAAATATAGGATATGACTTTATATGATGTCGGGGTTTGACCGTGATTGTTCAGCTTGGCTTTATTTTTAAAAAATAAATGCATTATGTGTGGAAATATTACTCCAATTCTATTCTACGTAGAGTTATTTTTTCTAATATCCGCAGTAACGCCTTTGCAGCAAAGACATAAAAATCGTTATTGTTTCTTTTTCATGTGATATATCTCATTTCATCTACTGAATTATTCAATTTTATTTCAGTCCTTTGCCGATTTGTTTTCAGCGGATAATAGCCCTTGCATGTGCAAAAAGGATTAATTTCGCAATAAAGGTTGCGATATGGATATGCGCACCGTTTTGACTGAACATTATATGTTCGTTCGGAAATTTCCTAGACTGAGAATATTTACCTGGAACAATGTCTACATCAATTAAAGTGTCCACTCCCGCACTCTGAGACTCAATCCTACTCTCATTTTTCATGAGACTTCGGAAGTGATTGTTGTAGTCAAAATAGCCGGTTTTCTCTCTTAGTCGGATCTGGATATTTATCGATGGTGGATTTATGCTGAACTTTTGAATAGCGAAAGAAAACTCTTGTTTAATGTTAGAGGTGTTGACCCTTTCTTCAATGGAATTTGCAGCTCTCATAACGATGGATTTGAAAACCTTTTCGTGTAAGTTTCTAGAGTTTAGATAGACTGTGCCTTTTTCGCTTTCGAAAGAAAACACACCCTCTCTGTCAAGCTCCGGGTATCTTGACTGGATTTGACCTACTGAGAAACCTACAGGAACAAGAAGTCCAAATTCAGGTAAAATCCAATCATTTTTGTCTTTGATATGGGAAACCTAAAACAGATATAAAAATAAATCATGAAAGAAGTCATCGAAATTTAAATAAAATGAAAACAAAACTCGTGGATTTATACAAGATCGTCTATTTTTTTTTCTTCCATGCAATTATCTTGTCCAGTGTTCAAAAATTTTAGTACCAATACTTTGTAATTTGTCCTTAATATTAAGCCTAAAAATCCATTTGTCTCTCAACTCAAGTGGGATTAGTAATCGGTCACTTGCGAAATACTGGACAGTTTTCGAGGAAAGGCGTTTTTATTATGAATATAAAGGGTGAAATTAGGACTTTCATTTTACTTCGATACATAACGAAAATTGCAGTTCGACACATAAGTGCTTCTTTAAATACAATGAGACATTTAACAGCATAGAACACATGAAGTTATTTCCTAAAAGTGGTCATTCAAAGCCTCTCCATAAATGTTAGAGTTTTATTTTGTGACGGGTTATTTTTGTGACTGTTATCTTTGAATGAATTATTTGTATAACACGGACCGCTCACATTATCATCTCTTAAACAATAAGGTCCTACAAAGGTCCTTAGAGTTCAAGTATTTGGATGCAACAAAAATGCCATTGGCTGCAGCCTGACTGCTTACAATTAATACAATGTATATTCAAACACAAGTTGCATACATATATATTCTTTGTACATTTAAGTTACTTATTCTTAGATATAGATTTCTAAAATAATAATCTATTATAACATTTAATAATAACAAGTTTGCATTGCGTTAAGCGTGCATTTTTTTTATTTAAAGTAGATACTATATAATACATATCAAATAGAGGGTTTTACTATTTGCAATTCTTATTTTGTTTTATAAAACGAGTTTCTTACATTAAATGTCATGCCTTTTATATCAAACAGCAGAAGAGCATCGAATTCGTCGGCCTTGGATACCTTTAATCCCTCCCTGGAACTTCCTTTAATTAAATCAGACAAACATATATTATATGACAATTATATTGAAATCAAAGTACTGAAGTGCAGATGGACTGGCTAACTTAAATACTACAGGTCTCACTCACCACGTAACGTATTGTTTGTATGTCTTTATTTAACACTAGGCCTATATCATCGATCTGGTTATAATGGATAATTATGCGTAAAAACAAATAATTTTTTACTTCTTTGAAAAGGGCAAGCATTAATTTTATAATGTTTAAAATGGTTTTAGAGCATGTAAGGGGCTTGGTAACTGAAGAAAGTCGCACTAAATTTGTAATTATTTGTCATAAAAATTTCAAAATGAAAAAAGTGATATTTTGACTTCCATACAAAATACTTTATCACTATAACTGCCAAAAAGCTACAGATGGTTCAGCTAACAGGGCAATGAGTAACGTTTTCAAACTACATGTATAAAAGTACATAAACAATTAAAAAGCTTTTGAGAAATGAAAAGAAAAGCATTTTTATGGCATAGTGGGTCTTTAATACAGTACATGTATGTGCTGCCTTAAGAGAGAATGGAAGGGAATCTTGTCAGTTTTGCATAAGAATGATCATTTTAATAACCGATAACTTAGTTTAGTTTAGAAAGCTACATTTTAACAAAAAGAGTATTTTATTATTAATTACTCTCGGACAGGGGATATACACATTTCATAAAATATGCATTAGGTTCAATCTAAGAAAAGAAAAAACAAGACTCGTCTTACTGCTTTCTAGTTACCACGGTGCATATACCACGTGACTTAACTCAGATGTGCGTAGCGCAGAAAACCAATACAAAAGACGGTCCAGGTTCTATAACTCTTCAATTATTTTTTCTTACAGAAAACCAACTATACAATAAGCTCTCGTAAGGTCTGTTGTTATACTTTGGTATCCCGAAGTGTAATCGGTGCTCAAGTAATACTCAATGCACCTGAACAAAAACAGGGATGTCATTGATAAAATAGGTAAAATTCATCATGACTAAACTGTACCTTGTCTAATAAATTTATTGATGTGTAGTCCAGAAAAACGGGTTGCTTCTGTCTGGAGTTCTTCTAGAAACATATCCAGTACAGAATCTACTGCTCCTGTCGCCCTGTCCCAATCTTTCCTCTTAATATCAAGATTATCTGTAATTTGAATTTATGATCTGACAACCATTGATAGTTTCTATTACAAAGTGTTTAGACAACCATTAATAGTTTCTATTACAAAGTGTTTATCTATTCGTTCTATACTGAATTCGGCGTAAACTTAGTTTCTATAAATTCGGCCATCTACTGACATCTCCTTCAATACCGTGCAAACACATTTTAATAGCGGCTAATCAATTTTGTTCCTTGTAATAAATCGACGCTTATTTGATCATGTTAAGATATGGAGAGTAGCGAAAAATGCCGTATGAAGAAACCGGGTGACTTACACTGATTATACATGTATATATATATATAGTATCTACGCTGTGATAAGTGTGGTATGGTGTCTATGCCAGCATATTACAGTTAAACCTGTTTTAATGAGACTCTCTGACTGATTAAAAACTGCATATATAAACTCTCTCAATCATTTATCTATTTCACCGTTTGTTTTTAAAAACTATATTTTTTTCTTTTTTACTTTACTTGAAGGAAAGGCTGCAGTTTCAAATATAAACACGTTTGGCATTTAATCTTATCAAATGTTTTTCAATTTTCAACATGAATAAGGTTGGTACATCTATTCTTGGGATTCATATTGTCAAGACAGGGAAAGTGTTTTTAATTTTTGCATATAATACTAAAGACTTAGCAATCTGATTTACCCCTTCATACAAATCAGACTTCTACAATAGACAAATTTTAAAATTAAAAAAAATCCAGCCTTTGTTGAATCACAACACGCACTTTGAATGAAATAGAGAGTTTAGCAGTGATATTGTCAGCTTAAGCAAAATTTCATAACAATGATAAAAACATTTTTCGGAATATTTGCACCCAAAATGAAAAAAAAAACACTGTAATTGTCAAGTAGACTCACCAATATTCGCCATCAGTGCTCTAGGTTCATCAATTCCCCAGGTGGCCACAGGAATTCTCCATTCATTGCAGCGATCACCGATGGACAGATGTGCCAATCTTTTAGAAATGTCCCAACCTGATTTTCCTGGCGTTGAAATCTGGATTTAGACATAAACAGTATCATGACAGAGCAAATTTTACATTAATTTCACAGATTTAGTGAAGAAAACATGCATAGACTAAAGAATCACAAGTACGTCAGTCATTTGCCAACGTTACACCAGATCTCTTCCCTTTGTGGTGGATATAGCTGTGGAAATGTCTATGTTTGTATAAAACCCTTTTAACTAGTATCTCAACTTCAATTCTAAAAGAATTTAACAAATTACTGTATAAATGTAATAAATGTTTAAATGTACAAATACATAATATATATATACATGTACTTATCAGATACCAAGCTCAATAATTGTTTAAAAATATATTCAAAGACAATTAACTACTAGTAATTATCTTGCAGATCAAATAAATTTAATCATAACTATTATACTTATGCATGCATATATCTGTTAAATCGGGGCGTCATGGCCGAGTGGTTAAATGAAGGTCGTTGACTTTACACCACTTGCTGTACATGCTGTAGGTTCGAATCGCGACAGGGACTTTAGATTATTTTATGTGAGGAAGCTATCCAGCTTGTGTACGTCAATGGTTCTACTCAGATGCCTGTTCGTGTCTGAAATAACGCACGAACGGTGAATCCGAGGTCTTACTCCACCAATTAAGCTGGAAAGTCGCCATATAACATTATACTGTGTTCGTGCGACGTAAAACCAAATCAAAAGAAAAAAATGTTATATCATTTGTAAATTAAAAATAGTATAAATGATATTTTATATTTAAAAAAGTGTTTATTTAATGTTGTTGATTTTTGTGGGTTTTAAAGGCCACATTTTAAATCAAGATATGTTTTGTATACGGTTGTATATCTTCTTAGATAAAGGCATTAATGAACAATAAATAAAGGCATTAATGAACAATAAATACAGGCATTTATGAACAATAAATAAAGATAAAAAATAAACTGTAATTATTATTATTATTATTATTATTATTATTATTATTATTATTATTATTATCTAACGCTGCAATTTACAACCAAATTAATACCTCATCCGATCAATAATTTTGTGGTGAAACATTTTGAAATAATTTTTGCCAAGTGAAAATAATGATCACTATGGCCATCAATCTCCCACGCAGTGATCTCCCTTTACATTATTACGTAACTGGTGCGCGGAGTTTGTATGACACTATAACAAGTATAAGAACTTACCTCTCGAAATGAAGCCATATTTACGAGCGCCTTTTTTACTAATTTACTAATGAACCGTTACAACAAACACTGTGCTGCTTCTGAAAATGTCAGATACAAACAATGACGTCCTCTTCATAACACTATGACACTTGAATCAAAACTATATACAGGTTCTAGTATAAGGTCAAAGTTCAATTTAAAATAATTAACATGATGAACAATCATATGATACACTGGAGCAGTTGCCTATTGTATGACACACGCCTCGGTATAGAGAAGTCGCGGATTCGAATCTTTTCTTGGACGCTTTAAAAAAAAAAAATTGAACAGTTAATTTACACTTTATGCCGATGACTCAGTACAACACACAGTTTACTCCAGTTTCTAAAATGAATATAATTTGTTTTTAATCTATACCTTTTAATTATTTATTTTGTTTTGTATCATGTTAAAGGCCCGCAGAAACGTTTGTATTAAGTCATTTAAATGTGGATTTTGTAATCTAACCAAACATTCATCTTAATTGCTTTAGACATGTTCACACAATAGAAAGAGACACGCAACTACATTTGTATTAATGTGATAAGTGGTCCAATGTCCAACTGGCAGCCGATCAATCGATTAGCGTAGATTTTAAACCTTTTTTAAACACACACGCTCTAAAGATTTCGCAACCCTGCACGTTTTGCAACCTGTAAACTGACGATTTTCCCTAATATGAAATGATATATATGGCATTTTGCTTAAAATATGCGGCAGAGAATTATATCATAGGTTATAATACTTTTTCATGCTTTTATATTAATTGCCACGAAAGAAATTTATATGACCTCATTTACTATTATATTTATGTACAAGCAGTAAGGGATGGGCCGAGCAAGATCGTTTTCCACCAAAGTAGCCATTGTGTACTGAACAGAACAGAACAGAACAGAACATATACTTTATTTAGAATGACACAGATTACAATATACAAGTATAATGTAATAACATGTGAACAAAGTCAGTAGACAAAATCAAATCAAATGGGTGTGAAGAAATGACAGTAATATTATGTAATGCAAATAATCTTTGAAGGTATTTTTGTTATATGGGTATTGCAGTAAATAGTTTTATCAAACTGTAAAAGCATAAGAAAACAGGTATAGAGATTTGCACGAAAATTTCATTTTCTTGATGAATGTGTAATACAGCCGCGCGGTTTTATTGGATAACGAAAATCATGATTTGATACTGACCGATAGGGCCTACGCGTGTATATATTGCCAACGTAGTAGAATAAATTGTTTTATGCCTTTATAATAAATGACAATGTTATTGTCTAAATTCGCTGCATTTTCACATTTTAAGCTTAATCAATCATTCATTACAAAAATGAATGATTATACGTACATGAACAAAATTATCTCAGAATCTAGACTGCGAATTAATCAACAAAATATGGTATTAGTCTATAACACGTCATCATTTCTATATATTTTGTTTTAATATTATTAATGCTCTATAAAATCATTAAAATGTTGTAATTTTTGAAGATATACTAAGCTCATCCTTGAGGAAAAATATACAATAATAAGAGAAATTTGTTAAAAATTTGTATGTGGGCAAATTCGTTATTAACAAAAGTTTATTTTACTTCCTGGTTCCTGGGAATACAGTTTTATCCGTATGCAATCAATAAAAATTACGTACTGTTAAATAATACAATATTTCAGTTGTAATTGTCAATATTAAATATTCTTACCCTTTTCACAATGCATATTTGTTGTCTAAAGAGTACCTACTTGAAATAAAATACGATTCCTTATTCGCTTGCTTAAATTTAAATGATCTTCACAATCCGTTCTTAATATGAATTTCAACACTTTCCGTCTATTAAGGCGAACACCCCTAAATTAGTACGGTTGAATAGGAATAGTACTCAAGAGGAACATTTACTAGGTGCACATTTTGAAATTGCTTTTACGTGTTTTAACATAAACTAGACGAAAAAATCAGAAATGCATGGCTTCTGCAAATAGCAAATATTTAAACGTTTGAATGGATGCCAATTAACTGAACTATAAGGCATCAGTTAATCACAGACGCTCAAGCGTCGGAATCCCACCCCCCATGTGATACGCCCCTGTAAACACTCTATCAAAAATATTTTAATATTTAAATACGGATGGGACATCTGTTACAACGATTAAACTGGTTTTCAAACAATTTTTACATATATGAAAAATATACCGTTTACCTTAATGGTAAATGAGAACGGGAAAAAATGTTTTGTTAGTTTAAAAAAAGAAGTTGCTTAAAAATCTATCTGCCTGTCTCTCTGTCTGTCTGTCTGTCTGTCTGTCCATCCGTCTCGAGAAGGAACAAGGGCCATCTAACTGTAAACATAACAAAAGAGGATAATAGAGTTCATTCAGTAACAATAGAATAATGGGCAAATAGGCCTTTATTTAACAAAAGAAAATATCAAAAGAAATGGTCCCTTATTCCATTTCGGGCGCGTTCATCCATCCATCTCGGTGAAGTTAAAATGATCCTAAGAGCTTCCTTGGAATTGCACCTTGAATTGAAATATTAAAAGCTCTTTAACCTCTGCCAATATTGAAAGAGCAGGAGCATTCAAAATAACTGAGTTTATGTAAAATTGGCGTACCATACGACAAAAAGGAACCAGATAGGGACATCACACCCTCGCACGCTTGCCTTTTGATAATACCATAAAAAACAAAGCTCAATCATAAATGAACATGTGAAGGTAATTTCGATATCAAGGTTTTAAAATTTTGATAAACATGATGTCAAAAGTAACCTCAATAATGTCAAAAGTAATCTATCACCTTAAAATTCCCAGGTCGACATATTTTGTCCAAACGAAATTTCCAAAATATACCACGAGTAAACATACGTATAGCTGCTTAATTGCCATTGGTGAGAAAGTATTCCAAACAGATTTAAACATCAAATTCCAGTACAATGACATTGTTTGGAATATTGCGTTTTTAGACGTAGAAAATTTAACGGGGACTCGTTGCACGGTTGTGACCGATCTAACAAAAATACGATATTGCATCCGAAATATCGGTTTGTTGTTCAAAAACGATTTATGTGTGGACAAAATCTTAATGTCAACGTCTAGTGATGTCATTTAACCGCAATTAGGTACATGTATATAGCTTTATATTAATAATGTATGATTTACGTAAACATGACTTTTTGACTTATACGGGAATAGTGACATTCGGCCGATTTGGCGTGTTGTACGGTTTTTACAGTATCCCTTGTCTATATATAATATATACAGTATATATATACGGTATATCTTTTTACACCATCCCAAAACTGTGCCGGGTCCCTGGGATCGTGTCGGGGGAATACCCTTCGGTATATTATATTTTATACAGTAAGCGGGTGCTGCATAATAATTTTGTTCTTGATGATCAAGGCGTGATTATTTTATGATAATTTGACCATTATTGGCATGGCAAATGTGCCAAACGCCTGTGTTTTCCCCCAGGTTTCAACGATTTGCTGGAAAAATATGTAACGCTTGCTCAGAGACTTTGATATATTGCGCAAACAGCACGCTAGTAGAAAAGATCAAACGGTGCTGTTATTATGACTTATTCATTAAAAATTGTCCGAATTATAAAACTCAAGGGTAAGTCAACATGATGTTGAGTTCATACAAACACTATAATAATGTTAGCGGCACTGTATCGAAAGTTTTTTTAAGACCAGAGCGGAGCGATCTCGAAGTTTTTGATCATTAGACGCGGGGACCCAGAACGCAATATCGCCTAATCGGATTCCGTAGCAGTCATGCAGACGTTACTAATTATCGACTCACGGTTTAGTGGAATTGAGGCCTATTGGTGCTTTTCGGTATCAGCATAGAGGTGAGCTATTTTCTGTGTTTGTAGATAGAGCGTCGTTTGATCCACATCATATTATAGCAAGTAATTATCTATTTAGGGCTTTGGGGAAGAAAACACCAATGAAAAGGCTGGCAGGCGCATCCTTAAAGTAACAGTTAGTGTGGGGAAATGTTAAAGCGCAGGCGCGATGAGAGACAGACATAGCCCGCGTTTAAATAAGATGCAATAACGGAAGAATCTCGTTTACTTTGCTATGTTGCACAGATACATACATAGGTAACTGTAATGTTACCTACCGGCTCCTTTGTTAAAAGCGTCTACGTAAATCACTTACGCCGGACCGGGTTAACAGGGTCCGCAAAATGAGATTACCGACGGTCATGTCTATTGTTTCTATACAATAAAAAAGTATTGAAGTCGAGAAAACTCGTGCAACAGGTAAGACAATAGGTCACGTCAAAATATCGCATATGTGGGGAGGGGGGAGTAATGACCAAACTTTGAATAGGGAAAACGGTCGATATATTATTTTAAAGATTAATCGAAATAAAGTTGAGCGCATACGCTGGAAGTACCCCTCATCTACTTAATTCCAGATTATTTGCGAGCCAAAAACGAACTGGCGGATGGAGGTTTTGGTGCTTTCGCCGATATTAATGAGTATGATGACAACGGCACATTAAGCCGTTTCTTTAAAGTTGCTTGTCGGTAACCTAACATATTGCCGAAACCTAGTAATAGAAATGTGCACCGACACACGAGGCTATCGATTTGTACGAGGGGGCGGGGTAGCCCCCGATAGTGATAAAAGTCAGTAATGGCCAACGTGTTTTGGTTGTTCTTCTCTGGTGTGAGTCATAGTCAGACATGGACAGCACGGTTCGCCTTGTGTGTCATAATATAAAACCCCGAGAAAATAATAACCAATGATACGACGATTGAAGATGGATAGTCTCTGCCCCTTCCCTTTCCCTGCCAGTCACAGAATAGAAACCCCGGCAAAAATGAACCAAAGTCCACGTGCATATCTGGAGTCGCGGTAAGCTGATGACCTGCAGATGCCAATTCCGCAACTGTGCATGGTAATGTTAGAACGAGTTTAACCTTTGACACTTTTTCAACAGAAAGCGTTAGGGAGTGATGGTTGCGGCCGGTTTTGTGGGGGCGGTGGAGGTGTTTCGTGGTCTGAGGTTGCTGGGGATCGTCGGTGCTGGTCCCCTAAAGCTATGATACAAGATAGCTTCATAAGTAACTAGCTTTCGAATTATTCCACAACTATCTGAATTTGCCATCCCCTGCCATAAGTTTAATTCTGCATTAATAGGATATATAGCGAAGATTGATACTTGATTGTGCATATCGACTCAAAAGTACAACTTCTGCATCTTTTTCCAAATAATAGTACTTTCATGAGAGATAGTTCATCCTAAGTATAAGACCGTGTTTTAAGTGCAATCTTTTCCCGAGTGTATTCTTAAGATAGTGACATTATCATTGTAGATTTGGAGTGTATACCGCAAGGAAAGAATACGGAACTTTGCAGCTCAGTGCAACGCGGTTGCATTAACAATGGTGGATGCCTACTATGAATGGCTAGTAAGAAATAACGAAAGAAAATTTCTCAAACATGGATGAAAGTGTCTAAAACATTTAAAATGCCCATCGATAAAAAAACAACCAACAAAAACCCAACTTAACAATAACGGTGTAACGTACATGGTATTAACTAATATTGTATTCGATAGAAACCCCGTTGAAAAATAATCGTATATTTTCATTTTATAAAGAAATTGAGCTCTGATCGATCTATTTCCATGAAATTGGTAGTTATAGTAATAAAGATAAGTGTGTCGCGTTTTTATGATTAGAAACATTTTTATCTTCCTCAGTATGTGTTTACTATATTAATAAGGTTATGTACTCATAATAAAATAATGATTTCTTTACCGTTTCCCTACTCGTCACAAGTCTGTTTTCAGTTCCTTTCTGTGACCAACCACAAGTACATTACCTAATGAACCCACGAACAAAATACTGAAGAAATATTCAAATACACCTGATTTGGTGACGAATGAATTACAAGAGCGTAGCGGGAGGGTATCTTGCTTGGCTTTGAATGGCCTTGATCTTAAAATGATAAACGTACACTAAGTAATATGTGTTCTTGTGAGTATATTAATAAATACTGCGCTAAAAACGAATGTATGGATAGAATAAAAAAAAGAGCAGTGTAGTAAGATAGTTACCGGCACGCGAATAGGTCGTGCATAGTATTTACAGACCGGGTGGCGACTTTGAAGACGAGGAGAGCGTACGTAACGTTACTATTGCAAGTCCACAATCGATATACTGTAGCCTAGCACATTCACTACATTGTAGGCCTATATACGGGCGAAATCTGTTATTCAATATTCATGAAAAAATTCAACTCGTTTGTCCGTTTAATGTCACATGATGAGTTACGCTAAATAAAAAAAAAAATTTGCTGTACGTTTAGGATAATTATTTAGTGACAGCAGTCAAGTCCACTATAACAGTGTATAACGGTCTTATCGGTTTATTATCTTAAGTCAAGCAGGCTTGCCATATAAATTAAGATATCGTCAAATTATTTTACCAACTGTCACCGTAACCACCGGAAATTGACATTCTTTAAGCAAATAATTAAAAAAATAACGGCAAATACACCCCTCTTTACTATATATAGTATAGAGGGGGTATATTTGCCGTTTTTTTTAAATTATTTCCTTATAGAATGTCAATTTCCTGTGCCGTAACGCAGTAGCCCAGTTGGTTTAAACATATTTTTATTCAGATAATATATACATGTTAATAATTTAAGCAGAAAGGAATTGGACCGAGAGCTACAATAGCTCATATAGTAGTCCTCTCCTTTAACAAAAGCAATATGTTTACATAATACATGGCTTATCATAATTTTAATTAAACCCTATAAAGAAAAAAAAAACGAAGAAAGAATAAAAAAATAGCCCAGTTAAGGTTGTCTGGTAATTTTTCTAGTAAAATATCAATGCATGACAGCCAGGTTCGGGGTGTATTTTTTTTCTTTATTATTATAATAATCATATAAGTAATAGTACGAGGAATAGGTCTGCATATTATTTACAGACTTGGGCCGAGAGAGCGTAGCGATCGAGGTTTTTAAAAGGCCACCGGATCTGTAAATACTATGCAGACCTATTCCAAGTGCGGTAACTATCTTACCTACATGCTTTGTTGTTTTTCTTTCCATACGTCAGTTTTTGACTCGGTATATATTTATTAATATTACTCGCAAGAAACATATTATTTATGTGCTTTATCATGTTTAGGAAGCATTCCAAAGCCATGCAAAGATACCATCCTTTTCGCTCTTGTAATTCATTATTTACAAATCAGGTGTTATTTAAATATCCTCGTGTTTTTCGTAGGGTTTCATTATGTAATAAGGTCAGGTAATGTAATTCTTGAGTTGACATGCCTTGTCGATAAGGCACAGGTAAGATCATTATTTTGATATATGAATACATAACATATTAATAATATATACAAATACTGAGGAAGATAAAAAAGTTATCTAATCGTATAATAAATTGCATGGTAAATGGATGATCAGGCTATTTCTTATGTAATTAAAATATACGATTTTTCAAAGGAAAGTAAATAAATATTAGTAATACATGTAGATTATTCATATGTTTGATAAGATCGCACTAGAATGGAAGCGCAAGTCGTATTCTTGCGAAGAACAGGCGAGTACTGGTATGAAAAAATCCAAATTGTAACTTAAAAAACTGGAAAAAATGAGAAAATTAAACGGCCTTATTCTTAAGATGGACTATATACTCTCACTGAAAGTAATATTTCGGGAAAGAAAGATGCAGAAGTTGACTTTGATTCGATATGCACCAATAATATAATCGTCGTATATATCCCATAATGCAGATTTGTTATAATAATGCAGAATTGTGCAAAATATCAGACATAGTTTTGGAAATAAATAAATAAACAAGCTAGTTCGTTCCCCCCCCCCCCCCCCCCAAAGAAATGTGTACATTTCAAAATTTCTGCATTGTGTAATGCACGAGTTTCTCGACTTCACATATTTCCTATTGTATAGAGAACAATAGAACAAAAACAGGTCGGTATATATTTGCAGACCTGTTAAGCGGTCGGCAAGTGATTTACGTACTAGACCGCTTTTAACAAAAGAGCCAACAGATAAGAAAAGAATATGTTGTATTTTTTCTTGTAAATATTCTAATGTATTATTTTCTATTTTATTCTCATTTCTTTTTATATGCCCGAAAGGGCATATTATGTTATACCCGTTTGCGTCCGTCTGTCTGTCCGTCCGTCCGTTAGAAATTTGGTTTCCGTAGCATAACTTAAGTTCCATTTGGCCCACAATGTTCAAACTTCATAGGATGATTGTCCATATTTGGTAAAAGACCCCTATTGATTTTGGGGTCACAAGGTCAAAGGTCAAGGTCACTATTACCTTGATACTGAAAACAGTTTCCGGAGCATAACTTAAGTGCCAATTGGCCCACAATGTTGAAACTTCATAGGATGATTGTCCATATTTGGTAGAAGACCCCTATTGATTTTGGGGTCAAAAAGTCAAAGGTCAAGGTCACTATTACCTTTAAACTGAAAACAGTTTCCGGAACATAACTTAAGTTCCATTCGACCCACAATGTACAAACTTCATAGGATAATTGTCCATTTTGGGTAGAAGACCCCTATCGATTTTTGGGTCACAAGGTCAAAGGTCAAGGTCACTATTACCTTGATACTGAAAACAGTTTCCGGAGCATAACTTAAGTTCCGTTTGGCTCACAATGTTCAAACTTCATAGGATGATTGTCCATATTATGTAGAAGACCCCTTTTGATTTTAGGGTCAAAAGGTCAAGGGTCAAGGTCACTATTTCCTTAAAACTGAAAACAGTTTCCGGAACATAACTTAAGTTCCATTTGACACACAGTGTTCAAAGTTCATAGGATGATTGTCCATATTGGGTAGAAGACTCCTATCGATTTTGGGGTCACAAGGTCAAACGTCAAGGTCACTTTTACCTTAATACTGAAAACAGTTTCCGGAATATAACTTAAGTTTCATTTGACCCACAGTGTTCAAACTTCATAGGATGATTGTCCTTATTGGGTAAAAGACCCCTATTGATTTTGGGTTCACAAGGTCAAAGGTCAAGGCCACTATTACCTTGATACTGAAAACAGTTTCCGGAGCATAACTTAAGTTCCATTTGGCCTAAAATGTTCAAACTTCGTAGGATGATTGTTTATATTGGGTAGAAGACCCCTATTGATTTTGGGGTCAAAAGGTCAAGGATCAAGGTCACTATATCCTTAAAACTGAAAACAGTTTCCAAGAATAACTTAAGTTCCATTTGGCCCTCAATATTCAAACTTATCATAGGATGATTGTCCATATTTGGCAAAAGACCCCAATTGATTTTGGGGTCACTAGGTCAAAGGTCAAGGTCACAATTACCTTTAAACCAAAAACAGTTTCCGGAGCATAACGTTAGTTCCATTTGGCCCACTATATTCAAACTTCATAGGATTATTGTCCATATTGGGAAGAAGACCCCTATTGATTTTGGGGTCACAAGGTCAAAGGTTAAAGTCACTTTACCTTAATGCTGAAAACAGTTTCTAGAGTATAATTAAAGTTCCATTTGGCCCAAAATATTCAAACTTCTTAGGATGATTGTCCATATCAGGTAGAAGACCCCTATTGATTTTGGGGTCACAGAGTCAAAGGTTAAGGTCATTGTTAATAACTTAAGTATTAATCAACCTACAGCTTTAAAATTTTATAGGATGAACAGCTAATTTCCATTTCTTACAAATGCTTCATCCTTACTAAAAAAACACTTTCGGGCATATAATGCTCCGCCTAGCGATGCTCTTGTTTCTTTTGTTTTCCATGTAGCCATATCTGGCACGTTGATGTAACATTATACTGAATACTTTACGGATATAGAATAATATACACAAATTGTTTCAAGTATAGTCAAGTTGGCACTAAATACTCCTGACATGTACAAGTTCCATGACTACAACATAGTTACACAGGATAAAAATCATTATCACCGGTATATTTAAATTATTATATGTTAAAACAAAACCCCCTTACCTTTATCAGAGACATAGATAACAGAGATAAGCATGCAGCTCCTATATATACCATTGAAATATCACTCATGCCTATCAAAAAAGTGAAAAATTAGGCATTTTGTAGCAAATAAAACTTAATGGATGTACATTTGATCCTTTAATATTATATACCATTTGAAAGGTAAATCTTTTATCTATTGCTGCATGTTAAAATATTGGTAACTTTCCATGCCTTTCACTTAGAAAAACATAGCAGAACTGAGCCTGTTTTTTCGTCATATCAATAGTTTTGTAACAAACATTATTAAGTAGGCTAGTTCTCTTTAAAAATTGATGTAGAGCTCTATCATTTAGGTGAGAACTGAAATATTTGTACCTGCAGCCATAGAAAAATGCATAAGCTTTCAGAAAATGTATTATTTTACTGATTTTGATATCTGGTTAATAAGTTTTATTTGCTACAAGTTTTAAGTTTAGCAGGCACTGGCCAGGAAGTTGCCAATCATAACCTGAATCTATGTATCTGCCTTTATATTCCATTTCACTTGCATCTAGGCCTACTGTAAAAATTTAAAAATAGGGAAAGAAAAAAAGGTTAGACAATTAGTGAGATAAAATTTAAGTTGTAGGGCATCCCATTGACTTTATCAACTTTGCCATCGAGACTTCAAATTCTATTTCTTATCTTGTATTAGATCTATATTCGCTTTTAAAAACTGTAAACTTTTGTGCACTGCAGTACACACAAAAATGCAACGTCACTCACATTATCATAGCGGTTTACAAACTCCCCGCAGCGGTTACTTCCCCTGATCAGTACGTAGCAAAGCGTGACGTAACCACTTTGAGGAGTTTGAGCGGTTTAGTATTAGAATTTTAATATTTATAAATGCAGCATTAAATTAATTAAAGCATTTCCTGTATCAAATGGACATAATTAAGGTCATTTTACACGACGGAGCTAGAATTATCTTTTCAAGATTTGTGTAGATCTACCATTTTATTTTAATTCCAGAGCAATGGAGGCGCATGGATATCTGGTACCGTTAAGCATTTCCATCCCCATAGCGACAGTCACGTTTGGGTTACTGTGGTATTGTCAGAAAAAAAATCATGCAAAACCAAACTCAGACAAGGTACACCATGAGTTGAAGAAAAGTCGTTCTCGTATTACAGTAGGCCTAGAGGTAACTTATAACGAAAGAAAAAATGTAGAAATTATAGATTTACTATGGAACGCCATAGCTGCCTCATGATGTTAGGGTAAATCCGTCAAAATTCGGACAAAATTTGGACTCGTTCATTCGATTGCTGATTTTTCACTAACCGTTCAGCCGAGAAAGGCAATGTCGGCTGATATAAAGTTAAAAGCCATCCGATTAGAAGAAACTATAATGAAATCAGCGATATTAACCGAGAAATCCCGGTAATAAACGGTTTTATGATCCTATGTAGATTCGCTAAAATTCGGACAGTGTCGTATAAAGTCGGACACGATGAGGTGAAAATTCGGACAGCATTATTTTAGTTGTTTTAATTCGGACATACATTTGTTTTTTAAAATAAAATGTACATTTTAGATTCCATTGCGTAAAAGAGTTTAAGAAAAAGAATACACACACTTAACTCCATTTAATTCATGAGATTAAAATATATTATTGAGTGAGTTTTCATTCAACACGTACAATTATGTACATGATGATGTAACATTTATATATAATGCATCATTTTACTTGTTTTCCTTTTATTAGTTTTAGCAGCCTTTTTGTTTGCCTTGGTTATTTTTTTTTAATTGAACAATTTTTTCCCGTTGTAGTATTTCGTCACTTGTAAGCAGTGTATGACTTGTTTTTTTGACCGGTCTTTCAGTTCTATCATGATTTGGTCTTGATTCAAGTTTAGGGGGCATAAAGGCACTTTCAATGAGATCTGACGTGCTGGGATTGTTAGAACAATCAATTTCCATCAAACTTATATCATTTGTGTCATTTTCATGAAAAGGTTGTGGTTCAACAAAAAGATCGCCGGAGGTTATAAGTTCTAGTAGCTGTGCAGGATCACTTAAGTCTAACACAGGAAGCGCCATTTCTTCGACAGAGTCGCTCGTGATTGCTGTGCTGGAAATATCCACATCTGTTGAAAGTACGGGTTCTGTATATGATAAACCTGTATGCAAAAAGAAATATGTGATTTCAGGTTTGACATGTACCGTTTGAGATCTATTTCTTTACTTTTTCTAATTTCAGCAGAATATCATGAAAATAAGCAGATTGATTAATATTTTATACCTTCTAATGCCACACTGTTATCAGCGGTAGAATAAACTTGGTTGGCTGTGGAATCGCCGATCGGCTCTTCTCTATTTGAAGTATCTAAAAATGTTGAAATAAGATTGAATTGAGCCAGATTTCAATGTAAACAATTACAATATTAAAATAATGTAATAGTCAAAACAGATAAAATATATTTTTAAGATTGGTGTCTGAGTGTTAATTGGTTTTTTTAATCCCTTGAAAGTAAAGTAAAGCTACCCTTATTTTATTCATAAGGCTATTTGATATATTTAATAGCAAAAAGCACGAGTTGTCTGCAAATAAATTGCTTTTAACACTGCTGTTTGAAGGGTTAGGGTTCGAATTTCAGTGTGAACTTAAATATTTAATGAAATTTACACAATAATACAAAATGCTTACTTACTGAATTGAAACTATAACATGTATATCAGGTTAAGAAATATTTTGCATGGACTGTGACTCGGATTTGAATCCATCATATATTGTATAAACATTTTAAGCACTTATAGTTATTCAGTAAAACGGTTACTGAGCCTATCAAGTCTATGTACCAAGAACATTTGACTATCACCTACCGTTTGTAAATGCTACGTCAGTTGGCGAACTCGGTTTGAAGGCAGCAGATGGCACAGCGTCTTTGTTAACAGGACAGATGCCACACGAAGCAAAACCACTTTTGATATTGCTTACGGTTAGTGCGGCATCCCATGCATTACTGAAAAGAGCTGGAAATGACCACTTGTTGACAACATGCAATGGGTGTTCACTCATGAAGTTGGAGCATTGCTCATTATAAGCTTTTTTCAGTGGCCCAAACACCGTTCTGTCAAGTGGTTGAAGATAATGGGTGCAATAGGGAGGCAAAGAGAATAAAGTGATGTTTTCCTCAATTGCTCTTTCAATGATGGCCAACGACTCATTGTGACGAATGACCGTCAAAAATTAAAAGCTGTGGTCGGGTAGGGCCACAGTATTTTAGAAAAACCTCATCAAACCATTTTTCCCCAATGTCATCAGTTATCCATCCTTTGTCCTGGAATGTCCAAACTGTGCCATCAGGAGCGTCGCTGGTCTTGTACCCGTGAATTGACTTGACAGTTTTCCCTTTTGTGATTATAAGCGGAGGCATGGCCGATCCTTCTCCGTTTATACACGCCATAACTGTCAAGTTGCTGGACTTCTGGCTAGTCTTACTCACGACGGATTTGATTCCTTTTTCTGCTACTATCTTGACTGGTGAGTGCTCGAAGTTAAACCCCGTCTCATCACAGTTCCAAATAGTACAATATTGGAACTTGAAGTCAGACACAAGCTTAGCAAGATCTTCAAAGTACTTGCTCACCACTGTCTCGTTTAACATTCGAGCCCTTACAGAACTAAGCCTCTCTGGTTTTCTAACGGCAATTTCTGGGTGGCGCCTTTTGACCCCCTCCCACCAGTCTTTGCCTGCTGTAAAGTTTTGATAATTGGTTTGAATTTTTGTGCGTCTGCAAAGAATGTTAGTCCTTAAGAGAATTTGTTTTCTGCTTAAGCCTACACCCATACGTGCTGCCATTTTAATAGACTGCACAATCTTGTTTTCTATTTCTAGCGGTATTGCTGGAGGACGTCCGTGTGTTACAGGCTTCTTCACATCAAATCTCCCAGAAATACGATCGCCGATCGTACTTCTTGGTATTCCGTACTGTTTTGATGCTTGTCTGATTGATTCACCAGCTTGCACAGCTTCAACGGCCTTTTCCAGATCTTCTAATTTATAATTCATAGTCTTTCCTCGTTTGGTATGTATGTAGGGCATATCTAAAAACCAGAGGATGATGAATGATGATGATGAATGATGATGATAATGATGATGATGATGATGATCATTATTATTATTATTATCACAATGATAATGACAATGATGATACTTATTATGATACAAGACTAGGAGAAAATTAGATTGATATACATTCTGCATATATATTGATATTGTAGTAGTATTTCTAAAGTTTCAAGCAATGCAGAATAAGTATGTTTGGCTCAAAGGGCGCTTGGAAATCCGCTGATCAAATTTAATGTACATAAAGTTTTAGTCTGAAACTGTCTTAGAAAGCTACTTGATGGTTATTTGTTTTTCGTAAATAAATCTTAATGCATGATTATTATATGTGAATAGAACGGGAATTCTTATTTTTCTAATAAGCTTGATTAAAGAAGACAAAGAATGGCATATGGAAGTCTAAATGTAAATATACTATTTCTTAACCCAGTCATTAAATTAAGTAATCACGCACCTTGCAGGTTAACTTATAAATACACAAATGTAATTAGCTACTGGCCTGTGCATACGACGAATTGATATACTTATGAGCAAGCTGATTTTCATATTACATTTTTTTTTACTTATTAAAAACTTAATACTTAATAAATATTGATTACGAAGGCTTTGAACAAAATGCAAATAATTATAATAAGTATAATGCACTAATGTATGCAAGTAAAATGCATTATATATCGTCGCTTTGTGTGTCTCGTGTTTTTGACGAACATTTAATTCAAATAAATATGCATGTGTGCAGGTTACTGTCAGAAATTGCCAGAAGCCAGGTAAACCATATTTATTTTCCTAGTAAAACGTACAGAAGAAAAAAGCCGATATTCAAAACATCACTACTTTATTAGATTTTTCGTTCACTAGGAAACTTTTATCAATATAAAACTCTGTATTTGGCAACGATCACATGCACATATATTAACACAGGTACATGTATACGAAATGTTCAAGTTAAAATATTTTATATGCAGACTTTTCCTCATGAACAAAGTTCAAAAGTTCGTCTTTTTTCCCTTCAGGAAATAAGAATCCAATGCTGACATTTTGCATAGGGCCTGTCCGTCTCCCAAACTTTTCTGGAACACCTTTTGCCCTTAAGTAGCAGTGTGATGCGATAAATGACTTGTCAAACAACTGCCTTACAACCTTTGCGTCCTCTCTGCGGAGATAAGCCACTTTGTGTAACAATTGTTTATCATCAAAAATGGCTATTGCATTACGGTCATGTGGATTTGATTCCGGGGAACAATAATAAACAGGGCCTATTTGTAAGTCTTTTCTTCCCCAATGATGCATGCCGACGGCAAACAGGTCCCGCAAAATTATGTTCTTCATTTTTGTTTTCAGGTCAAGACTGAAATAAATTCATTCAATAAATTTTCTGTCTATGTTCAAGTTTTATCTTCTGTAGGGCTGTATACATAGGGGGCCTAGCTATTAAATTGTTTCTAATTATGTTGAAACGATAGATCTATATAAACTATATTTATTTGTTATTGTATTGCGGAACTTCTCATCATCATTATCATCATTATCATTATTTGCAGAAGCAGCAACTCTTCGTTGATAGGCATAATTGATTTTTTAAAATGTGATATTAACGGCCGTTCTCAGTTAGAATTTACACCCTTAGTTTTTACTTGTCGCCACCGTCTATCCTCATTATTGCAGGTTATTTGCCTGTAAATCTATGCTGGTTTAAGAAGGTAGATGTTACCTTAAATAACACACAATAACTCGCCATTTGATCATGAATAATTGTTTAATAATATTCACCTAAAGTTACGAAAATGACAGGTTCGTGATTGTCGCCGTCCAATTTATAAAAAATAAACGTGTATTTAGATGCTTTAATTGTATTGTTTTAATTTTGTTTCATGCCGTATTATTTTGGAACAATTCACGACTATAAATTTGTAAATTAGATCTCAGTAACAATAACTCATAAAAAATGGTAAGGGGTTAGTGTTTTGTCGCCGGATAGTATGAAATGTTCGTTATCCTTTTAACCATATATTGCAAGTGAAGTGTTTTTATCATTGAAACAACATTACATGTTCATTTTTGTATTAATATCACAATATAATACTTTCATATTATCACCATGTTCATAGTGTGCACAATTTTGTTATTATTTATGTAGAATTTAACGTTGTGATGTGGTTTGGGTTAAAATTGAAAGGTTCGTTATCTGATTTTAAGGTTTTATGACTGCAATATGTACTCCCAGCACATGAAATGTTCTAAGTTGCGTAAACATTAGTATATTATGCCAAAAATGAAACATTTTGAAGCTGTATAAACAACATTATTGAATCTGAAATATGCTGAGAAAAGGTTCGTGATGAAAGGTTCGTGCGGTGATATATTTTACTCGATGCCGCATACACTATATTTGTTTGTAAACGGCTGCGGTTAACAAACATATGTACTATAAAGTCATTTTGAGTTCTTTCTATAATGGTTGCTTATTATTCGCAGCGCATGTTATAAACATGATCGAAATTCCCATCAAAATCCTTTGGCAAGTGATATTGATACTTTTCATGATTATTAAATTTCAAGAAAATTTTCTATTGCCTACTGAATCACAAACGATGTTGTTTTCAAATGAAATAAGCGAATTTATACTTGTATGATGTTAATCAAAACCATGTCGGATTACAAACAAGGAAAGGTTCGCGACCATTTGTCACGAACCTTTCCTATCATAATTTATATGAATAAAATAATATATCTTATCCTGTAATGTATATAATATTATTTAAGAAAAATCTTGTGAGTATATCTTATTTATACAGAAAAAGAACATCAAAAGAATGTCTGATTTTTACAAGACGTTACAACTGAAAAATATTTATGTAAAAAATAAACCTCGTACTCGCCTGAAAGGCTTGTTTTTATAAAAAAAAAACAAATAAACATTATATTTTTGTGATTGTAAATTCAAAATATGAAGTGAATTTAAAACAATTATATAAAGATAAATTATCATGATGAGGGAAACATGATAAAATAAACATTTAACTCAATGAAAGGTTCGTTGTATTGGGCCACGAACCTTTCAATTAAAAAATCCCGTCTTTTTCAAGCTAGACGAATGTATCTTTGGAATTACTTTTAGTGCAGACAATTATGCTGAAATCTAAACCTGAAAACATGCGGCAATTCAGTAAATTAATAAAACAAGAAGATTCGAAAAAAATATCAAGAATATATTATTACAAGCATGAAAAAATTCGTTGCTTCTTCAATGTAGTGAAATTGTGATTAATCTTTTGAAAACTAATATTTGCGTGACATATTGCAATGTCCAGTAGGCGAAGAAAAGATATGGCTGAACCCAAGGACACACCCTAAAAGGCTATGAAGCCAAGAGAAACAAGATATTCGCTGAGGTCATTTAAATAATTGGGAGGTGACAACATTGAATTGGTCAATTCTTTGTTTGCTGCAAAAAAGCAGTTTCAGCCAATAACGGACATATCATTAGCGAAATTGACTCTGATCCTATAATTTGATATGCTTGCGTTATATAGCTAGTATTTTATACTAGCTGAATGTTTCTCTTTGCAAAAAGCTTATGTTTATTTGTTTTTAAAGTAGAATCTAGTATTATTACGATATTGATACGTTTTCATTGGATTGAATTAGTTGTTATAGATTTCAAAAAACATTTATAAATTGTTTTACTACAGATGCCATATCAATTTAATATCTTTTTTGAGAAATGAAAAGATTACTATAGCTATCATTAGGTAATGAATATAATTGTATTCGAATGTCTAAATCCGAACTTTATATCTGAATATAAATGTATCTATATTAGCATCAAAATTTTGATTTGACAATGAAAGGTTCGTTATTTTATATACCATATCTGAATTGAAAAAGTTAGTGAATTTATGATTAAATTCTTAGCACCAGCAATGTATTTGATCTGGTAAACTGTTCTTGATACATGTTTATCTTTTAATTAAGGAGTTGTTGTTTCAATTGTTTTAGACTGATATGCTGTATTGCTATGTCTTTAGTTACTATCATGTTGCATTAGATACTATTCGATGCTTTAATATACTACAAATTGTGAACCAGTATACTATAAAGTCAAGAAAGATAATGGGTTTATACTAAATATCATTGTCTGATGTCTATATGTATGCTTTGGGGTATTAAGTGGGCTTCTTTTTTGTTTGCGTTTATGGTTGAAAGGTTCGTTAGCTTTACATAGTACTTAAATTTTAGCAAGGTGATCATTTACCTAATAATAAAGCATATACATCGCATACAATTGCAAGCAGTGATACAACGGTTTTTATTTATGCCAAGAACTATACTAATTACACTGGGTCGTAGCTTTTATAATAATGAGACAAATCGTAATCACAGTTGAGCAGTATATCTTGATTTGCACTTTTTGCATATGGGTTTTTAAAAAAGTATATAAGCTTAATTAGGCAAGTAATTCGTGATATCAATTGTACAATTAGAAATCTATGTATCATGTGATATTTAAAAGTAAAGTCCAATAAGATATCATCAATGCAATTATAAGCAGCCCTTTTTAAAGTAAAAGGTACTTTGTCACGAACATTTCCGGCATTTTAAAAAGGTAAAATGGATACACTTTTCAAACCGCCGATTTACAAAATCTACTTATATGATGTTGAAAAAAATTTCAGTAGAACTTCACAGATGGTTTTAGTTTGTAAAAAGACTAACAGTTTTGCGTTTTTGCTAATCTGCATTTTTTATCAAATTTTGACAGGGGTGTAAATTCTAACTGAGAATGGCCGTTAAATCTAAAAAATAAAATAAATCTTAATTTTCTTAAAGATACGAACGGTTTAAATGTCATATCTTAGAAAAAATACAGAGCTAGCCAACGGTAGAAATAATTAAATGACTTTTACTATATTATTTGATCAACGGTATATTTAATAGAATCCAGGCCTTAATAGAGCCTGTTCGTCAAATCATTTTCAGAAATGAATGTCCGAGTTAAAGTGACTTGTGGAATTTAACAGGAAAAATTCGGACACTTTAAATATAGTTTTCTAAATTGTTTTTTTTAAATAGTTAACATTTTTCCATATAGTTGCATATTTCTCATAAAGAAAACAAAACAAGATCAACATTTGAAATAATCATATGATTTGCGATCGAAATGATATGTTGAGTAGCATACATTACCGAAGGATCGAATGCTCCCGCACGTTGAAAGTCAATCGGATTGGAGAGATCGTGCGTAGGACTGTGTAATACGTCATCAGATAGATTCTGTGCTGACGTATTAGTTACGCACTGACAAGTTGGCACGCTTTTTTCCGCGAATTATTCTTCTTTTTGGAGGGTGTAACACCTATGTACATGGATAACATGTTTGGGTAGAAGATTAAAGACACGCTTAGTTGTCCGAACTTATGCGATGTCCGAATTTTGACGGATTTACCCTACATTTCGTTTTATTTTTCCCTAAAAGCGTCTTATTATATAAAATAGTAGTGTTGGCTTGCCAACGTTTTATGAGAACCTGTCTTAACGAAGTTTTAGTAGGTCAAATATTTATGTTATTTTGTCAAAACGTAGTGCTGATCGAGTTGTCTCACATTTCAAAAACGTCATGTTATCATGTCCAAATCCGGTGTTAACATGCCTAATGGAAGTAGTAATATGTCTAACATGCACGCCATCTTTTCGGATTAAGATTTCAACTTGTCTAAATACAGCCTTGTATAAATGTGGTGTTGAATAATTGTCTTGAAATTGTCTTATTATGTGAAACAAAAGTGTTATCTTGTCGGAATTTGTTGTCATCTTGTCCAAATGTGTTATATGATGTTATACTGTCGTTTTGTCTTGTCCAAATGTGGTATTGACATGTCTACACAGTCGCAATTTGTGAGACTGCCATGTCATTGTGTTAAAATTCGGCGTTATCTTTCCTAAAGAATGTCTTTGAGGTCAAAATTGCAAGCTATCTTGTCCAACTGTGGTGGTAAATTGTCTAGAAATTGTAAACAGTAGTGTTATCTTGTCGGAACTTGGTGCCAACTTGTCAAACTCATTTCTAACCATGTCTGCTAGTAGTGATATCTTGTTAAACATTTATATTGACTTGTCTGAAAATTGTCTTGTTTTGTCAAACTGTTATGTTGCTTTGTGTGAGTTGGTGTTATTCTGTCTTATTGTGCCAAACATCATGCTTTCTTGTCTAAAACTGTTGTTATTCTGTCTAAAAATATACTTATTATGGGAAATACTAGTGTTGACTTGCCAATAAATTATGTTTGTTTGTGTAAACGTTATTTTATTATGTCAAACAGTATTGTTGACTTGTCGAAATATGGCATTGACATGTCTAAACACTGCCTTAATTTCTCAGGTCACCATGCTATTTTGTCCAAACTTTATGTTAACCTGCCTAAACACCGTCTTATTATGTGTAATAACTGTTTAAAAACAATTTAGTATGTCAAACTGTCACGCTATTATGTCCAAATGCAGATTTAACTCGACTAGATTCGTCTTATTATGTTAAATAGTAATATTATCTTGTCGAAACGGGGTGATGACTTGTCTAAAATTACTATCTTTTTGTCAAAGTGTCATTTTATTTTGTCACGGTTCGGTGTTAATTAGACATAACATCGTCATTTTATGGCGAAGTATCATTTTTCCTTTTCAAATGTGGTATTTACTTGTTAAAACACATTATCATTATAATGTAATACTACGGAAACACGGTGCATATCCATATCGGTACCCTCTGCGAAATCTGCTGAAACGGTACCCTCTCTGAACATGCACAGGTCATTCTCTGCTAAAAACAAACCAGCGATGGATACCAATCCAGTAAAATTTCATTGTTATAAGGAAAGGAGGTATGTCACGTAGGAAAGATGTATACCACGGAACACTAGGATGTTTTATTTATGCGCTGATTTGTCATGTGCCCGATTTTCATGTACTGCAACTTCACAATAAGCTACAAAAAATCGACATGTCTTGCTTCGCCCATCACCTCGACATATTTTTCGGGCTGAAATGAACCTGTGGCTTGATTATATATGCATCATACATATTTAATATGTCCATATACATATCATCTTCGGACAAATTGCAGTATATGGTCAAAAATAAATATAAAATTCATAAAAACACCCTACTTTCGATTTTGCAGCGGAACGGGCTACCTCTCTTCATTTGAATTTTTATATCACAGGTACCCTCTCATTTTTTTAACACATAGGTACCCTCAAAGCACGACATATGCTTTTTGTGTTAATCGTTAAGTATGTAATATTTACATAAAAGTAAAAAGTATTACATACACACTTAACGATTAACGCAAATAAACGCATATATGTCGTACCTATGTGTTCAATAATGAGAGGGTACCTGTGATATAAAAATTCAAATGAAGAAAGGTAGCCCGTGCTGCTGCAAAACCGAAAGTAGGGTGTTTTTATGAATTTTACATTTATTTTTGACAATATACTGCCATTTGTCCGAAGATGATGTGTAAATGAACATATTAAATATGTATGATGCATATATTATCAAGCCACAGGTTCATTTCAGCCCTAAAAATATGTCGAGATGATGGGCGAAGCAAGACATGTCGATTTTTTGTAACTTATTGTGAAGTTACAGTACATGAAAATCGGGCACATGACAAATCAGCACATAAATAAAACATCCTAGTGTTCCGTGGTATACATCTTTTCTACGTGACATACCTCCTTTCCTTATTACAATGAAATTTTACTGGATTGATATCCATCGCTGGTTTGTTTTTAGCAGAGAATGACCTGTGCATGTTCAGAGAGGGTACCGTTTCAGCAGATTTCGCAAAGAGGGTACCGATATGGATATGCACCGTGGGAAACGTATATCGGCCTCGTCATATTGCCTTAACCTGTGTTCATTTCGTCTACAAAAAGGAAAGATCATTTGTCTAAGCCGTCAAATTTAAGTCGTTATTTAAAAAACTCGTTAGAATTTTGCCAAATATAACAATAAAAAGAAATTTTGAACTCGCTATTTTAATGTTAAGGACGCCTTATTTATTGCAACATTCAAGAAAGAAATCTTGTTTGTACAAATTGATAAAAAGTAGTCGCTCAAATTTTGACGACGACAATCAAATCGCTTAAATTTAGGCGTCTTTGAAACTTCTATGTATGACATCATACGCAGTGGCGCGGTAAAAATGGCCGAAGGTCTAATGAGTATTTTTCTTTAAAAAAAAAAGGTAAATAGCCTGCCTTATGTGACGGAAAATCATGCATGATAATAATGTTTGTGGGTTGTAAATTGTTTATACCAGCTTCAATATTGCTTTGAGCATTCAAATTTAGTCTGAAAAATGATGATATAGGGACATTAAGGCCAAGACTGGAGGGATATGGTTTGATACTTTCGATCTTGGTAAGCTGAAACATTGATCCTTATAATACAACATACATTTTGCATATACGTATTAATGTGTAGCAAAATGCAACAACACAGAGCACACGTAAAGAGACCAACCCAGATAGCAGGCGGAAGTTGGCCCAACCTTGGACCAACTGCATTTTGTTTGTTAGCCCAACAACGAACTAGTATACCAACGTCGGCTCTATGCCAATTTGCTAATCGGGGCAATGTTGGCCCAACCCTTGGTACATACATCTGAACAAAGATAAATAATTAAGATGAAGTAAAAAATCATAAACAGAATTTTTATACTAATTTAATGAAATAAAACCAACAAACATGATGCATTGTACATTGGAAGATAAAGATAAAGACGATCAACAATATAAGCACATGTTCAATATCACTATAGCACAAAGTCAAATAACATTCTACAAAAGATATACATGAAGCGCTACATCGACAAATCAATTTAAACTGACGATTTCAGTTAACTTTATAAAAGAGATTCGATTTTGCATATCACGTTTAAAAAATCCTTATTTATAAAACACGAAATGTCATTATCGCTAACAGAAATACAGAAAAAATAAAATAGCGATTCTAACTTTCGCACATGAATGGCAATGATCATTTTACCGTTCATTTTTGACATCTTGAGTTCGAGCCATCAATGGTATGTTACATTCGACATACACTCTAAAGACCGTAGTTCGAGTTCGGGCGTTCCAGCCATTGTAATTCTAGCGAAGTGTTGTCTTTTTAATTAAAATATCTGGGAATTTTGCCGGGACCTGGAAGTCAGTTCGAGCGAAACGGGGTGTTCGAGCCAACCGAGTTAAGGCCAGTGAAGTTCGGTTCGTGAAGTTGCCCCAACAACTGATTTGCAGTTCTTATCGTTGGCCATCAGTTGTGCCAACCGCAGAAATGTTATCATCGTTGGTCCTCAGATGGACCAACCACACACATATTATTATCATAGTTGGTCCAACATCAGACCAACTGGATATTCTTTGTTGGCCAGCCAAAGGATGCCAACATTATGGCAAGGCCTTTTAACTACATGTATATAATCCATTTATCCCATCACCTCCAATTAATTAGACTTCAATCTACCGTCTTAAATGTTATAAACAAGTTTTGGAGACCGCAAGTTTAGTAGGTTTTGTAAACTTGTACTTAGCTTTAAGGTAAAATGTGGAAATAAAATATGCTTGTCAAATCTTAATTGAAATATTGTCGCACTAGAAATGTGTAAGATTTATCTACATTATCTCATTCAAAGCCGCCTGTTCACAGACAGCCGAAAATACAAAATAATAATAACAATAATAATAATAAAACGAGTCAAAATTGATAAAAACCGTAACCAATTCTTAAAAACCATTGAGCAATGGGCGCGCATTCACTACTTTTATGATATTGATGTCAAATAAAGAATTTACAATCAAATATTTGAAGGAGTTTTCTATACCGTTCGTAAGTAAGTAAGTTTATAAGGACATCACACACCGATAGTCTAGAGGCTTTGGTCTGCTGCACGTGCCCGTCCTTGATATGCCTTTCCGTGCATATCAGTTAATCCAAATTTAAATCAAAAAGGGAAGCTTAAATGCATTTTTCTAGCCAATGCGACTTGGTCTAATTTTGATGGTTATTCGAAGTATTTGATTTTTATTTACTAAAAAGAATAATCATGCAGCCAAGATCTTGGAAGCGCAGGCCCCTAGAAAGCAGATCCGCTGAGTCAGCAGGTCGACTATCGGACCAGACGTGACAAGAAGCGAAAAAGGAAATCCTCTATCCTCCCACTTGAACCCTACAGCACCTACTTTTACGGCAAACTCCACTCATTTGCCTTAATAAAGTTTTTTAGAGTTCTTAAAATTGATGTGGAGCTATAAAACAAAGGGGAAAATTGGAAAATTTGGGACGCCAAATGGTCCGAACCACGCGGCGGAATTACCGGTATTTTTATATTGGGGGTCCACTCACTGTTACACTTAACGTGTTTGAAAAACGCGACAAAAAAAATCTAAATGACATTTAAATGATCGCAAAATCAACAGATATTATTATATTTTTAGTATGTAGCTTAAATTTATATCAGCATTCTTCATTTAGCGAATTTCTGTTAACAGGTAGCTTTGTCGCGACGCAGTATGCTAAATGCGGCAGTATGCTATGTTTTTTTTTTCAGTATGGCTTAGTGCTGATGGATGTATGCGGCAATATGCCATATTTTTTTTTTCGTATAGCATACTGCCGCTGTCCGTCGATACGTATAGACGGAATAGGGCAGTTTGTGAAAACCTTTTATTTCATTTTATTTGTCTCTTATTTGAAATCAACCAATTCGATGTTTTATTATAAATATCTGATAATTGTCTGTTATTCTTTTTATACTTGTTGTTCTGTTTAATCCATATATCAGCTCTTACTTTGTGTTGTGACACACAGAACAACAGCATACATGCTTATAAGGCTACAGATCATTTGTTATCAGCGGACATTTAAAAATACTGGGCTCATAAATTCTTATAATGGTGGCTACAAAATTTCCGCTCAGACTGAATATTTTGCCTGATGTTTGATTTGCAATAAAGATTATTAGGAAACTTATTGTTTCCTAAGTGTTTTGTATACATCTTGCATTAAACCTTTTACTTAACTTAAAGTTGTCCAAGTTATAATAGTTCAGTACCGTAAGTTAAATGCATTAATGTTTATATAGCTCAAGGCTGTGTCATAATTTCAATTCTTTCTATATAAGTATGACAGATTATCTGCACACTTTTGCTAAAGCGCTGAACTTTAAATTGGGCGACCCGGGTTCGATTCCTGGACGGCGCAGGTCACTTTCATTGTGATTGATCATGAAATCCTTTCTACCGTGATTCCAACTGTACATCTATGCTTGCAGCTACATAATGTATTAGTTCCTTGCGAAAGTGAAAGCAACTAGTACAGGTAAAGTGCCTGGCAACCTGCCTAGGAACGATGCTGTGGCTGAACTGTACTCTGGTTAAATCATAGTGGTTTAGTGCCGTGATCCGGAGTGTGTACTAACATTTGCATTTTGCATTTTCAAGTTGGGCAATACCCTTCGGATTTCTGAGGAATATATTGCTTAGACTCCAAGCTTAGTTATTACTCTGATACAAAATTATGGTAAGCATTGGAAGTTTTACCTGCACTGTAGATTCGATAATTTATTTCAGAATAATATAATATATGCAAATAAACCAGTTTTAGTTCGGCTGAGTATCTGTTTTGAAAAATGCTTCTTGTTTATTTTATAATAGAAGTTAATTCTGTGTCTCATCTTTTTAAAAGTTTTTCCATTTAGCTTCGTTATGAATATCTCTGACTAAGTAAGATTCGTAATAAGAATTCTATCTAAGCTAAAAGATTTAGGGCGATTAAAGTTTTACATGTATCTTTAACGGAAATTTATGGTCGGTTCAGCGTTGGCCCGACATCTTTTTCAGTACCTTTCTAATTGCTGTTGGCCCAGTTCAGATATTCGCTGGCGGAAAGGTTTAGTGACATTGGCCCAACAGCTGTATTCACAGCACTTATTTATCGTTGTTGGGCCAACAATGGTCCAAAACGATTATCCTTTGATGATTTTCCGCTGACGGACCAACAACTTATGTTAACAGGGAATGACATGAATCGCATTATACTTATCTGAGATTTGATCGATCAAATTTTGTAAGCGTCGCACAACACATGAGGCATGTACCACTCCACGATCGAATGGTCATCCCAGAGTAAAGATATTGTATGTGGACTTTGAGAAGTAGAGTTGCAAACCAAAACTGCTTTGCTGATTTCCAGTATTTTTAGGACTTTGATTACAGAACATTTAGAAATCCTCTATGATCTCTAATTGTTATGTGCAATATACCACGAAGGCTTATTTCATGTATATTTGATTGCGATATGAGTTGTACATTAATTTGTCCAAACCAGTATCTCAAAATGAGACAATTTTAAAGTTTTTTGCACAAGGAAACAATCTTTGCGAATAATAGACACGTAGTACAAGTCAGACTGACCATTCGACTACGCCCCTGCTCAGTTCCAACGACTTGATTTGAACATGCAAAAATGAGTCGCGTGTAATTTTGATACACATTTTTTAGTATTCGTATTCTCCTAAGACTCCCGATAAAGTAAGGTATATGATAGACGTAGTGTTTTAAACCTACCTATTGTAGATACAGTCATATTTATTAAAATCTTGCGGTAATTCCTTTTCTTTTTATATGATGCCCACCCACTAAATTTCAGTAGGCAAAGCACTGTGTATTAACACTGGACAGGAAATATGCTCTTAAATCCCTGGGTTAAGCGTATATTTTGCGGTGACATTTGATTTTCTTTTCTCACCTTTCAAATGGGATATAGCCACTTGGAGAAATCGAAAATTTCCCTTTAGACCCTTTATTTTACATCGATAGTGATACAAGTTCTTGCAAATAACATTCACAACGCTCTTTAGGAGAATTTTGTCCTACGGTGAAAAATAGGAGGCTTTTTGAACCCTTTTTAACTAAGAAATTACACTCTATATTTGAAGCAAACAGGACATTATTTTTCCTGACAACAAAAATTGTTCAAAATACTTATAATATGTACTTTTATACCTAAATACTCTTTAAGCAAGAAATTTGTAAAAACTTGGGAATTTTATAAGTTTTTCCAAAGCAGCTTTGTGAATAGGGGCCCAGAAAAGCCGTCAACGTCGAACGACCGCTGAGATACGACAAAATCGATGCAACACCACTAAAAAACAAATTATGTCCACTTCCTCTCTGGGGGAGACTGTATTTGCCCTGTCCGTCTACCATACCATACCATACCATACCATACCATACCATACAATACCATACCATATCTTTGTTTGAGTAGGTTCGGGGGGGGGGGGGGGGGGAGACATGCTCTTTTCATAAAAAAACATCTAGTTCATTCTATTATTGGACGGGCACATGGTGAAAAGTATTAGTAGCAGTTTTAGTGCTACAGTTAATTATAGTAAAGACAGAATATATGCAAAACATACGGGAAAGAGTAAAGAATTATGTTGAGTAGAAAGATTCAGAACCACCTATGCAGTTATAAAATCACCGTGTCCAATTTTAATGAGGTGTTGAGTACAATTTACAGGCAACTACATGTGTATATATAAAATATTCAGAGTCAATACAATAACCCTAGTTGAAAACGTAAGAAAAACACTAAAATGAAAACAAGTTGACAACTCCTTAAGTGACACTGCAAACATATCCTCTACACAGAATGTCTAACTAATCTCGATACAATTGCTGCATACAACTGATGTACATGAGATGTTGATTCTGGAACGGGTAAACGTGTCACTATTGTCCCAGTAATATTTTCCACTATTTAAAGTTTGATACTCATAGTTGCAACAGCGAAATGGAATGGGAAAGGTTGTTTCTCTACGAATGAAACGTATATCATCCTGGCTAATATGCAAACGAAGACCACAATTCAATGCACAAAACACTGCCGATGTCTATACATGAACTCTGGAATTCCCGTAGGAACATCAAGTTTGCGTTGCGCACGTATTCTATGATGATTCCATGCCATTTTAAAAGTATCTTCTAAGTCTGCGCTTTGACCTTAGATGATCACCTTCATGGTCAATCTGTATTAACATACGGCAAACAGTTTCCTGCGTAATGGTTAAATTGTGTTTCAAATGAAGCAGTTTCCGCATACTTTTATAGCCAACGTTTTTATAACCTTGTTGCTGGAGACTGATAAATCAGACTTCAGGTGGACTTTCGTTCATTCTTCTGAGAAGACCTAGTCTTTTGAGGAGTTTTCCAAGTGTGCGATGACCTATACTTATGTGGTGCGTAAAATTAAGAAAACCAAGTTTATCTTCTCTGAACATGCGCAGGGAGAAATAATAGCGATCAAGTTCTTCAAGTAGGGCGGTGTCCCCCGGGTAGGTAAGAGTTCCGTCTACAACACATGGAAGCAGCAGAATCTGAGAAAAAAATGGACAGGTATATAGTTTAGTGGTTGAAAAAAATAAGTAAACACATTACGCTCATAAAATTACTCGGTAGTCCAACACATTTGGAATCTTTATGCCTCCAGTTTTATCTGGAACGAGCCTCTAGAGCGATTGATATCAGTTGTTTTAACTAGTTTCCCAATATAGAAGAAATAATAACAGCAAATAAACAAGATAAATTTAGATGACTCGAAAAAGAGGAAATAGGTCAATCACTGAATGGATTTTAAACACAAACTGGATAAGACTACTGTAGTTTAAGTAACAGTGACTTTTTATCTCGCTGCATGCAGAGCCCTTTATGAATTCATTCAATGATCCTACGACAAAATAATAAAAATAATGAAGAAACTGAAAATGTCAATAAAAGTTAGGGTCATAATTCTTTTCCCTTTAGATATCTGCTTTCTACGTTAGTATGGCACGATTAGTCTTACATGTTTACAACAATGCACGATACAGACAAAGATTCTTTGGTAGAAATAATTAATATGTTTCTATAAGGGTAGCATTAATTTACAGTGTGATCTCAATAAAGCCGAAAGAGACTTTAAGACTTAGTCTTTACAATTTGTAGTTCGATATTGGAAGAAACTTTCAGCTAAAAGAATCATTCTCGAACACGTTCCTGGGGCAAACCAGTACTTAGCAATGAGGAGAATGATTTTTTTTTCAATTTTTCAAGGAAACAATGGGTTACCACTGAAGGGGGTTCGAACTCACGCCTAGAAGCGATCCAAGGATTACATGTCCGATGCTCTAACCATTCGGTCACATCACCTCTTAAGACTTAAATTTTCATACTTCTGTCAATTTAAGAATAAACAGTTGATAAATCATTATAAACATACTACTCGATGTCGAAATATACATAATTTACCAGTAAATAAAAAGTAAAAAAGAGTATTTACCATGAAGAAAATTGTTTGCAGCATTTTAGTCCAAACGCCATCCATGTGGTGGTTAAATGTTGGTTCAGACAAAATAAATCGCGGTACCTTGAAACATGTTCTTTTTTTGGACACATTGCTACGTTGGTTAATAAAAAGAGTCTGAAAAAAGGCGAGTTTTACAAATTAATTGAAATGATACCAACAAACTGGTGCACGAAATAATAGCATGTTGACATAATTTAGACATATAAAAAAAGGTAATTGTATTAAGATGCCTTTAGTAAATATGCATTGCCGTTATTTAGACGAATTAAACAGGATTCAAGACAACATGACGAGGCCGATATACGTTTCCGTACTAATACAGTGGCGTTGACTTGCCAATTTATTACGTAAACTTGTCTAAATACTGACTCATTATGTCAGATAATCGTGTTATCCTGTCCAGATGCGATGTTGTCCAAATTTAGTATCACGTGACCAGAGCCCGCGCGAATAGAGAGGGCGGGCGTGAAAAAGGGACAGTTTAACAAAATCAGACAGCGCTTTTTCAAGACAGAACTTAATTTCAACAAAATAACACAGTTATTAGACATAATAAAGAAAACGTCAAATTTTCACAATACAGCACTTCTCTTTTACATTTGTAAGACGGAGTTTTAACAAGTCAAACCGCTTTTTGACAATAGCATACAGTTTATCATGATATAGTATGATTTAGTACAGTCAATACTCTTTTTCGACAAGGTAATGCGAATATTTGAGATAATAAGACTATTCAGTAGTGTACGCTGGCTAATTAACACTTGACTTCTGTTCGACACAATAAGACAATGTTAAGGCATTTAAACGTCGTATTTTGACAAAATAATAGCAGTTAGATAAAATAAAGCAGTATTTTGACAAGTCTACACCAAATTTCGACAAGAGAACACTACTGTATCAAATGATCAGACAGTCTTTAGGCAAAACAGCTCCACAATTTGACTAAATAGCGCGACTATTTGACATAATATGACACATTTCAGACAAGCCAGAACGACATTTTGACATGATAACACTACTGTTTGAAATAAAGACAAGTCAACATCACATTTTGAAGAGATAAGACTACTGTTGCGCAAAATAAGGCAATGTTTAGACAAGTCGACAAAATACTGTGGGAAGACAACACTAATATTTGACATAATAAGACGCTTTATAGGCTGCTGCAAGATAAAAGCAATGTTACAACATGAGGCAGCTATGGCGTTCCATATATTATAGCATAAAATCGGCTATTTTCCCCTATTTTGCCCATGTTATAACGGGACCAAAACCATGTGTTAACATAGTCACGCGCTCTTGTTATAGCCCGGTTTCACCTATGCGCAATACATACAGGGCCCAGTAAACAAACAAAAAATGACGATTTTGCCTGTTTGCCAAAGAGTCATGCGCTCTTGTTATATTGAAATTTATTGATTCGAGGGCCTCAGTCGCATATTCAAGTAAATATGCCGGAAAAAACGGCGTATAGACATCGGTGCTAATCTTGGTTGTCGCCCTTTCTAAGAAACGGACAGTTGTCAATGTAAACAAATACAGTACAGTAGAATCTACCTGTCATTCAGTTTAAAACTCCGATTAACTTACAAAACTAGATAACACAAAATTAATATGAGAGAATGTTTTTTATTTATGTTAATGTTGATAAATGCTCTTTATATTTCTTTGAGAGAATAATGCTTAGTGCCTAATTTTTTTATAAACTTGTTTGCTTAAAAAAAATAAACCGATTCTGATGTCACTCATCAATCTGAAATCATTCTAAGAATTTCTGAGGGTCATGTTTTGTCTTGGGTAGAGGGTAGAGTAATGTAACCTGTTTTTTTCTTGAGATAATAAATCTCCAAAGGCAAAGCTTTGTTAAATCAATTAAAATTCAAAATTTCGTTCGGTTCCGAGAATTTTCCAAGTTGTTGGCCCCGGAAAAATGAAACGCATACGTAAAACATAGAATTGGATAAATACCGTCCAAGCACAATAATTTAATGTAATTGTGTTTTGTATAAACTATACATCACGAATCTGTTTGAAAATTTTATGCTATAATAGCGTCAACGCACGTTTATTTCGTGTAATAAAGTCTGCAGAGTCCCTCGGAACTGTTGGAGCCCTCGCCCTACCGGGCTCGGGCACCAACCGTTCCTCGGACTCTGCAGACGTTATAACACGGAAAAACGTGCGTTAACCCTATATACTAGTTATGGACCTTCACACTGCCGGATAAGTTACGTCATCGTGCACCTGACTGGGAGATAAAATAATTATGTTTTAATTTAAAGAAATCGTTAGAATATCAATAAATAATGTAGCGCACCACAAATTGGCTTTAATAGTACTTAATATAATTTTTAAAAAACGTTTAATGTTTTAAATACTGTCCGGATTAAGCCTGAAAACGAGGTAAATTTTATTTGGCAGTCCGAGTGGAAGGATTTAGGGAAAAAAACTTTACCCGTTTTCAGGACTAAACTAAGCTGTAAAAATTTAGAATAAAAGATCGGAATATCCATCCATGGGCGGGCCGCTATCCTCGGAAGAGATATTCCAACCCGAACAGCAATGTTCAGATCAATAGGAAACCACTCTGTTATTTAGCGGGAAATGATTTGCACGTGATATAAGCTGTATGAGCAATGAAGTTTCTTGAAATTACGATTGTCATACATTAACATGTGAAATCTTACCTGTACAGTAAATGCCCACTCATTACCGATGCCTGCTGTTACATGTACATACATTTCATACATGTATGTCTGTTGATAAAAATCACGACAAATGATAGCTTATAATTTGTCACGGACTCTTTTTTTTTTTTTTTTTTAAAGTGTTTCACTATTTAATGACGGCATGCAATCTTTTTTTAGAGTAAACCAAGGAAATCTGGATGGAAAATATCCAGTGATTTAAATCTGTCTGAGGTTGGAGTGAACTTTAACCAATGGAGGAAACCGGTGAGCAGATGGGGCCCGGATGAAGACGACATGAAATCACGTAAGACTATCTTTCTTTGTTTATTTCATTTTGAAACATGTGTTAGAGATGCAAGTTAAAGATATATTTTAGGAAATACATGAGTTGTTAATAATATTACATTTTTTCCGATTCGGTCTATCTTTAATGTTTACAATATGAATAAAGCGGTAAAGTCTGAAAACGAGCTCTTTTGTAGAAATTTTTCTAAAACAGTACCCCACAGTGTATATATAAGTAACAAAAACATTACTCAAATCGAAGAAACCCTTCGGAGAATGCGAACCCACCAATAACTAAATCTCGGGAAAAGGATTCCCTTTCGTGAAATGTGTACTGAACTACCGAAATACATGTAATGACTCCGAGTCCATTTCTGATTATTTTATCATACGACATGTATGAGGAAAAAATATAGTATAAATGATTCAAATATAACTCGGTAAACATTGTATAATTATATTACATACATGTACATACGGAAATTTTGGCGGTCTTCCTAATCGAACCACATTTAACTGATCATTTGAGCGTGCGTTACCATAAAGGAGCATTTAGTTATTTATTTGTTCACATTTGACGAACGTTTTTCACTGTTTTTTCCATAGTGTACACACAACTGGATATCAATGAATCCGACTGGAAGCACGCGACATCAACCGTGGATAGTGTCCTTCATATGTTACTATGTCAGATGAAAAAACGCCTGAACAAAGATGTGATCATTAAAGAATATATTAAACAAGGTATTTATATTTTATAAAAAGAGCACATGCCTTTCAGGATAATAGTGCATATTAGCAACTCAAGAACTGAAATAACACCCGACAGGCTATATTATTGTGGCTGATTTGGAACGCTTTTGAGCGTCGTGTTGGAGAGTGACAAAGCGCCAAACGGCGCATTTTCGGACTTTCGTCTTGTCCTATCGCTAACGATACACGCAAAACGGCGTGTTGTCGCGATGTCACATTTTCGCTCGGTTCAAATCCAAGGATTGGCTTATAAGTCAAACGATAGGGCGACATCGCGACAACGCGCCGTTTGGCGTGCTTCGCTTGAAACAAGACGACAGTGCGACAACGCGCCGTTTGGCGCTTTGTCATGTTGTCGCTAGCGACAAGACGAAAGGCAATAACGATATAGGTTGTGTTGTCGCTATCGACAACGCAACGCGCAGTGTACCAAATTAGTCACCATACTATATAGATTAATCGCCCCTGAAGAATATTGCAAATAAATATTGACCGGTGATATTCATTTCCAGTCCGATAGTATCGAAAAAAACACCATGTGACATCACATTAGGTTATATAGTACGTGACATATAGTAAAACCTGTTATCAGAGCTTTATTGGACCTCAATGGTCCGACCGGTTAAAGATCCTGTAACTCAATTTTTTCATGGTTTTATATTCAAATGAAGATTTATCAATATTTTAAGTTCCAAAAAGCATTTTTTTAAAGATATTACCGAATTTACATTTCATGTTAATAAAGGGCTGTAATTAGAAATTTATTTTCTATTAAGTCTAAGTCAAATTTTGTAATATATATATATGCATATATTTTAATGATTACATAAAATGTGGACAAATATTTGCAGTACATACTTTACATATTCTTCGATGATTGAAAATTGTTTTAGAAGCATAATTATATACATATATAAAATTTCACTTAAGTATGGTATCAACTTTAATTACAACATACAGGCTCTTTAAGAATTTCGAGTCACTTGCCCGTCAGTGTTGTGAGCTCAATGACTTTGTATATATTTGTGTTATAAAGACAATCCAGCCAGTTTATTATGGAGTGACAATTAGTTTATTATGCCCCCATTTCGAAGAAAAGGGGGTATATTGCTTTGCACTTGTCGGTCCGTCGGTCCGTCGGTCCGTCGGTCCGTAGACCAAATGGTTTCCGAGTGATAACTAAAGAACCCTTAGGCCTAGGAACTTCAAACTTGGTATGGTGATTGGTCATGACCAGTAGATGACCCCTATTGATTTTGGGGTCAAGGGGTCAAAGGTCAAGGTCACATTGACCTTGTAAGCAAAAACGGTTTCCGATCAATAACTAAAGAACCTTAAGGCCTAGGAACTTCAAACTTGGTATGGTGATTGGTCATGACCAGTAGATGACCCCTAATGATTTTGGGGTCAAGGGGTCAAAGGTCAAGGTCACATTGACCTTGTAAGCAAAAACGGTTTCCGATCAATAACTAAAGAACCTTAAGGCCTAGGAACTTCAAACTTGGTATGGTGATTGGTCATGATCAGTAGATGATCCCTATTGATTTTGGGGTCAAGGGGTCAAGCAAAAACGGTTTCCGATCAATAACTAAAGAACCTTAAGGCCTAGGAACTTCAAACTTGGTATGGTGATTGGTCATGATCAGTAGATGATCCCTATTGATTTTGGGGTCAAGGGGTCAAAGGTCAAGGTCACATTGACCTTGTAAGCAAAAACGGTTTCCGATCAATAACTAAAGAACCTTAAGGCCTAGGAACTTCAAACTTGGTATGGTGATTGGTCATGATCAGTAGATGATCCCTATTGATTTTGGGTCAAAGGGTCAAAGGTCAAGGTCACATTGACCTTGTAAGCAAAAACGTTTTCCGATCAATAACTAAAGAACCTTAAGGCCTAGGAACTTCAAACTTGGTATGGTGATTGGTCATGATCAGTAGATGATCCCTATTGATTTTGGGGTCAAGGGGTCAAAGGTCAAGGTCACATTGACCTCTTGGGTAAAAATGGTTTCTGATCAATAACAAAAGAACCCTTAGGCCTAGGAACTTCAAACTTGGTATCGTGATTGGTCATGACCAGCAGATGACCCCTATTGATTTTGGGGTTAAGGGTTCAAAGGTCAAGGTCACATTGACCTTGTAGGTAAAAACGATTTCTGATCAATAACGAAAGAACCCTTAGGCCTAGGAACTTCAAACTTGGTATGGTGATTGGTCATGACCAGCAGATGACCCCTATTGATTTTGGGGTTAAGGGGTCAAAGGTCAAGGTCACATTGACTTTGTAGGTAAAAACGGTTCCGATCAATAACGAAAGAACCCTTAGGCCTAGGGACTTAAAACTTGATATGGTGATTGGTCATGATCAGTAGATGACACCCTATTGATTTTGTGGTCAAGGGGTTAAAGGTCAAGGTCACATTTACCTCTTAGGTAAAAATGGTTTCCGATCAATAACTAAAGAACCCTTAGGCCTAGGAACTTCAAACTTGGTATGGTGATTGGTCATGATGACCAGTAGATGACCCCTATTGATATTGGGTTAAGGGGTCAAAGGGAAAGGTCACATTGACCTTGTAGGTAAAAATGCTTTCAAATCAATAACTTAAGAACCCTTTGGCCTAGGAACTTCAAACATGGTATGGTGATTGGTCATGACCAGCAGATGACCTATTGATTTTGGGGTCAAGGGGTCAAAGGTCAAGGTCACATTGACCTTGTATGTTAAAATGGTTTCCGATCAATTAACTAAAAACGCTTAGGCTTAGGAACTTCAAACTTTGTATGATGATTGGTCGTGACCGGCAGATGACCCCTTTTGAGTTTTGGGTCAAGGGGTCAAAGGTTAAGGTCACATTGACCTTGTATGTTAAAACGGTTTCCGATCAATTAACTAAAAACGCTTAGGCCTAGGAACTTCAAACTTTGTATGATGATTGGTCGTGACCGGCAGATGACCCCTTTTGAGTTTTGGGTCAAGGGGTTAAAGGTTAAGGTCATGACCACTAGATACTAGATAACCCTTATTAATTGTTTGATCACTGGGTCAGAAGTCATGCATAACAACCTTATCACATGACTAATTGGCTGCTGATAGGGGGCATACATGTTTTACAAACATATCTTGTTATCAATAGTATTAGCTTGTGCCTTAAATAACCAGCTCAGTTTTTTTTCTTCAATTAGTAAAGACCAAAACGTGCTTTATATAAAATTCACGATACCATCCTCAATGATTGTCAATATATCTGAGAATTTGATAAGTGATTAAAAAACAACTAATGCCTCGATTTAAGTTTGACCATTACCTTTCTAACACATTTTGTTTGTTTTCCCAAAAATACAAAGGTAGACAAAAAACTTATTAACTGGAGATAATTTATTAAGTAATTATAAATGTATTTTTGTTTATATTTAGGTAGTTCAAGAGAAGGTCTTAAAGTGGGTAAAGCTGATGAGTTTGATGTCCTGATGCTGTTTCATATAAATGATTTGCCCTTAGAGGTCTGTATATTGTTTATCAACGGTAATGTAAGGAATGACAAACTCTTTGATTTAAGAATGATAATTATTATGTCCAAGTACTCGCCCAAAATTTGCTTATTGAAGACGGTCCATGATTTAGCTTTAAGGCTTCACGCCTCCAGATGAGCAAAAATATTTCGATAAAATCAAACCTGAGAAAAACGTAGTAAGATTTTAGGAAAGGTATAAAGATTCAAATTCTATTATATAATTTACATGCGATTAATGACCGAATTTTTCAGTAATTATAACTATATTTCTACTGCGTTACTATAAGCAGTAAGGGCTATTTTTGCATATTTTGACATCTTTTTGTGTCGCCTTGAAAAGGCGACATATAGGGGTTACTTTTGTCGGCGGTGTCGTTGTCGGCGTCCCCTAAAGCTTGTCCGGAGCATAACTCAGTCACCATAAGTCGGATTGACTTCAAACTTGGTATGCATGCTAATCTGTTCAAAACCCGAAGTTGCTAGTGATTTGTTAATGTACAAAGATATATATTACCCTTAAATATAACCTATTCTTAGTGACTAATTATGGTTATTTATCCATTCCCTGCTCCATATGAATTAATACGATAATGTCGTACTTCGCGTGTAGAAAACTATAAATCAAATAGCAAATGATTGTTTATACTTGAAATGAGTTCAGTTGCACAGATATCGCTAGCTTCGCATCTCTATGGTATATAATTTTCTTTACTGATTATGTGCGTCCGACTTGCTTTTTGTACTATGTAATTCAGTTATGTCTTGCTGCGCGATTTCATACACTATCTATCTCACATATGATCATCTCAGATAGGCCGACACATCCCGACTTGCCGGTCAACCCTGGTAGCCGTCTTGTTAGTGCTCCCTCGACTGAAGTGCTGTAAAATATCATTCTCTTATCAATGGTAACTATCACACTAGACCGGTTGGTTCTATCTGTTAATATACTTTTACTTTAGAATGAGATAGAAATAAATGTGCTGAATGAGAGGTGTGCTGCCTCTATATGAAATAATCACTCAAATCGCCGTCTGATGACTGTATAACTCTATCGTGTGGATAATACTGTTTAAACACTTAGCGTGCTGTGTCTATCGATGGAACTCTGTAAGATGTACATCATGAGAAAGTTGAAGTCATGACGCGACTACTTTTATGGCAGTGTTATAATTGTGGATCCGGCTTTGGATATATATACGTACACACCGCCGCTCACATAAAATGGGCGTTTGTTCTCTACTAATTACATCTCTCATCCGTAGTGTCTCACTCTACTACAATACGCGTCACATGTAAATATGTTCTCACGAATACAGATAGCTCATATGTATTCTCTGTCTCGGAGATAAGACTTGGATCTATTCTTATTATCTATGAACCGCATTTCGTGCTATTATATACAAACAGAGAACTAATGCTAGCGACCAAAGATTGGTTCTTAATACTTGATTATAATAAATAACATTTAACAGATCATTTACGCTCAAACGGATGAATATTTTAGGTGGGAGTCCAGAGTGCGCCGCACACTTTATCCTCCGTATTCATGCGCAGTAAATCTGGGCTGTAAAACGGGAAAAACAAGGTAAATGATTAAGCACTAATGTTAATTGATGTACAGACTTATATGTTCTCCCGATACGGTCCACCCACTAACTCATCCCCTACTTCGAACTTATCTCTTATAACCAGTTTCAGTATTCAAATGTTCCTAATTTTCTGTATATTTATCAATTAATTATGAATGATTTTTATAATATAAAATAACAATATATAGAAACACACTAGATTATAAATAGTAAATTTCGGTATATTTATATCCAATCGTCATGCTTATTTCAATCTCATATTCTGAATACAGTCTTGTTGATAATGGTTATATTTTGTGCATTATAATAAGAGTCGAGGAGCGTTCTCTCGATCTGCACTATATAATTATGTATAATCCTCCTTGTTCAGTTAAGAAACTAGCCGTTGATATGTTTTTTGATGCTGCAGCTCTCATGTTCTTATATAAAATAGACCCTCATAGCAGGTTATAAATTTCTAGAACCCAAAATATGCAACTAATCAACAAACGGCAGATGTTTCTTACTCTATACAATAGGGAGGGACTGAACCACCGTAAGAGAACTGTTAACAAACTCTATCTCCTAAAAATAAAGAATACGTTAATAACTAATCTTATGATAAATATATATGAACAATACTTTGATATGTAGACATACAAAATATATTAAAAAGGAATTTTTGTACTGAACTGGTTCATAAAATGTTCATTATGTTGACTTTCGGAATGAATTTTTTATATGATATCATCTTACTTGTTTTTCCCTCAGACTGAACATCTAACTGATGCATATAACAACATGTTACCAGAATTTGGTCGCCTAGTCGTTGCAGACGATATAGATCCAGAACGATACAAATGGTTCTTCAAAAACGAGTGTATCGAATGGGATGACAGTTTAGACAAATTTTGCTTAAATTCAAGAAAATTACACGAAAAATTGTTTATTTCTTTAATTCAAAGTGCATCACACGACATTCAGGTAACAGTAAACGATTCTAACAAAGATCTTTATAAATTTACTCTAAATAGAATTCGGAAGAATCCACCGGCAGTGAATATTGAAATCGAAATTATATTTCCACGGAATATAGAGGAAAATCATGTGATTCAGAGTCTTAAAGAAGTGAAAGATCGCCACTATCGTTCAGTACTAGAATCAGCAAATAGAGATTTACCTAAAATATGTAGAAGAGTAATAAATGTGGATATTGTCCCAGGTTTGTATTACATTTGGTCATGAAGTTAACATTCAAAGTAAAATATATTTTTTTATTCATATACATGTACTCGTATGCAGTTTGAAAATAGTTCGCATTAGTTGTACGGTAAAACCTTTGCAGAGCAACACCCTTTTAAGTTTGGAAAATAAGAATTATGTTGGTTGCTAAGAGATTTCGTTATAGACAAGTGACATTTTTTGCGAAGTCTTAATTTTGTCTGAAAATATTTTACTACTCCAAGCCGGTCTGCATTGTATTGTACTTATTTATTACATGTTTATAAATATTTTTCGATGTGATGGCGATTAAAGTTATATTCTTAGAAAAAAATTAGGTAAAAATGTATTGTAATACATGTACATGCTTTACAATCTTTTGCCAATAATTGTCCGTGTATATGAAAATTAGTTGTGTAGCTTATTTTATTTCCCGAATATTTCTTCAGCTATTCAGATAGGAATGGAAAAAGTCCCTGATCCTACAGACTGGAACAAGACAATGGAATGCCCAAGATACGCTGTTTTCAGATGGGTTGAAACGAATCAAGCTGCTGCAGGAAAATATGCCTGTCCACCGGAATTAAGATGGCGTCTGTGTAGTTCCGGTTATGAAAAACACGTGATAGATGTTGCGCGCGGATCAACAGAACAAAGCTACATTTTAACCGCGCTGCGCATTTTGAAATGGAAATTTACGTCCTTACAAGAAACATGGGAGCCTCCTCAACTTGTAGCACATGTGCGGTCTTATCATTTGAAGCATATAGCATTTTACTGCATTTTGTATCTCACTGTACTGAACAAAGTTCATTTGACAGGTGTCAAACAAGCGCTAGCATATTTACTTGACTTTTTAAGCATTGCTTTAACTGAACGAAGACTTCCCCACTTTTTTCATGATAATGAATTCATAGTTTACATGTTTCCGGACTATAATGTGGCAGACAACACTTTAAGATATGATTTATTCATCGACAAGACAGATGATTGTTTGCTACAAGCAAAGATGTCCTTTAAAAGGCTAAAACTGCGGGAAGAAATGTGTGATAATGTATTTACTTACCCAGAATACGCAAACACGTTTCAAAAGTACATTCAAGCTGGAAAGTATTACACGGGCAATTATTGTCGCGCGTATGAACATTAGGAGATACGAACTCGAAGTGCAAATGAAATTGACAGACGTAGGACTAAAATTTAATTGCTAGAAATGGTGCTCAAACTTTGATAACTCTGTGATTGTCAGAGGGTACATGAGAGGATTTGACGTTAGTCACCAGTCAATATTACCAATGACCTTCATCTTCTAGATGATTGCAATGGATAGTGGGGTTATCTTTACGTCTATTCCTGCACCGCCGCGTTAAAATATTGGGGGGATTTATCCATCTTGCTGTGTGGTATTTAAGTGGATATTTTACCATTTGACTATAACTGTAGGGCGATGTCTTTAAACAGGTGTTTTATATGCCCGAAAGGGCATATTATGTTATACCCCCTGGCGTCCGTCCGTACGTCCGTCCGTCCGTTAGCAATTTGGTTTCCGGAGCATAACTTTAGTTCCATTTGGCCCACAATGTTCAAACTTCTTAGGATGAGTGTCCATATTGGGTAGAAGACCCCTATTGATTTTGTGGTCACAAGGTCAAAGGTCAAGGTCACTATTACCTTGATACTGGAAACAGTTTCAGGAGCATAACTTAAGTTCCATTTGGCCCACAAAATCCAAACTTCATAGGATGATTGTCCATATTGGGCAAAAGACCCCTATTGATTTTGGGGTCATTAGGTCAAAGGTCAAGGTCACATTACCTTAAAACCAAAAACAGTTTCCGGAGCATAACTTAAGTTCCATTTGGCCCACAATATTCAAACTTCATAGGATGATTGTCCATATTGGGTAGATGACCCCTATTGATTTTGGGGTCACAAGGTCAAAGATCAAAGTCACTTTTACCTTAATACTGAAAACAGTTTCTAGAGCATAATTAAAGTTCCAATTGGCCCACAATATTCAAACTTCTTAGGATGATTGTCCATATAAGGTAGAAGACCACTATTGATTTTGGGGTCACAAGGTCAAAGGTTAAGGTCATTATTAATAACTTAAGTATTAATCAACCTACAGCTGTAAAATTTTATAGGATGAACAGCGAATTCCCATGTCTTACAAATGCTTCATCCTTACTAAAAAAAAACACTTTCGGGCATATAATGCTCCGCCTAGCGGTGCTCTTGTTTTATTCTTCAGTGGTTAGTAGCGGAGATACATTTGACTGGTGCATTAACGTTAGAATAGATTTGTTACAGTACAGTTCTGCTCAGAACAAAGTTGAATTATATGGTATATCAATTAATTAAATCATATAGATGTTAAAACCCGCTTTATTGCATTTAAGCAATTTTCATCATTGTGTGTTGTATAAATGTATATAAAACACATTGTTGTTAACAGGTTTATATACATGTACATGTATATATTTTGAATCCCCTTCCGCAAAGCGGGGAGGGGATAATAGAAATGGCCTCCGTCCGTAACACTCGTGTCCGCTCCGTAACTTTTAAACCGCTGAAACAAATTGAAATAAGTTGGCACAAGTGGTCAATATTGTTGGACGATGTGCAGAGCGCAATAATTCGGTTGCTACCCCTAAAGTCAAGGTCACACTTAAAGATCTTTTGAAGTGTTGAAAAGTCTACATTTCGTGTCAGCTCCATAACATATAACCCCTGCAATGTTTTTAAGACTATTTTGGCAGTAATGATCACCATCATGCCACCATGTGCAGAGCACAACAATCAAGTCACTACCCTCAAGGTCAAGGTCACACTCTAAGGTCCAATGTTAAAACATCTATTTTCCATGTCCTATCTATAACTTTATTGACAATTAAAATATTTTTAAATTACTTGGCACAAATGATCCACAGCATGACACAATCTGCAGAGTACAACATCAAGGTTACTACCTCCAAGTTACATCCAGGATGCTACTCCCAAGGTCAATATTAAATGTTCTCCATATCTTTTTGACTTTATGGAAGATTTTAAATAAACACCATCGTTAGACTATGTGCTTTTGATATGCATGACACATCATCGAGGGCATAGTTGGCTAAAGGTCAATAAGTACATACTTCATGTCCGCTGCGGAAGGGGATTTAGATGTAATACAATTCTGGGGAAGTGACATTTCCTTTTTATTTTCATTAATATATTTTTGATTTGGCCTTAACTGTACCTCCTTTGATAAATTATTTCTTCGCATTGTACCTGATTATTGAAAGAATAATAGCAGTTGTCTTGATTCAGAAGTTTGGAAAACGGTCAGAAGTTCCGATTAGTTAATCTGTTAGACCACTTCCGTGACAAGATGTATTTTGTTTAAGGCACTCTAATGACCATCTAGCGGCGGGTAGCTTAAATTCTGACTGTATATCTTAAATACATGTAGGTGTTGCATATCTTTCTGCTGTAAGTGCAAATGTTGATTTTAGTAAGAATTTCAAATTTTATGTTTGAAGCCTTTTGTACCTTAGTAAAGTTTCTTTAACAATAATATTTATTGGCGGGAACATCCGCCAGTGCATGCTTGTTGCTACTTTTTAATCACACGTTTGTTAGATATACATTGTTTCATAGTAATGTTACAAATGCTTACCTGCTTTTGCTTATTTGAAAATTTCATCCTAATTTTATAGATTAAAGTGTAAATGTCTAAATACACTGCTTTCTGGAATATCACTAATAAAACTTATTCATGTAATTTTCGCATTATTTCTATTCTTCTTTGCATATTATATTACTAAAGTTATTGTACCATGCTTGAGAAAATGTGCCTGTTGATTTTTTTGACATGTTAAAAACATTTCATACAAACTTTACACGGTACGATTCAGAATTATTAATTATAACGCTTATCGCACAATTAACCCTCACCACGCCTTATATCAAAAATGAACTTGTCCATATTTCAATCTTGACAAACCTATTCGTTACTTTTATGGGAATTTTCAAAAAAAAGTGCATTAACCTGGAGGCTCATATTTACATATAAAGCACTTGACGCTAGTAGAAGAGACAGTCGAGAAAAAATGACAGTACTACTAACGATATAAATTTTGTGTAACTTCGTAATAAACACACCATTCTATAATGAGCCCACCGTCATTAACCCATTGATCCGACTTTTTCTTACTACATTGTACATGTTTACTGCAATAGGCACATTGCGCTAGTCTAGGAAACATGACCGCCAAATGCCTTATCGGCAAAAGCATATCCTGATACTTCGAGAAAGGCGAACATCGCGCCATCGCGTTTTCACCTTCGTACCATCGTGCATCGCGGGTACAGACTAAATAAAAAATTGCGATTGTCCAAAGCTTCCCATTGGTACGTTTTAGCTCGACTATTCGACAAGAATAAGTCAAGCTATTGTAGTCACCCGAGCGTCGGTGTCGGCGTGGGCGTAACCACTTATGTTAAAGTTTTTGTAATACCTCAAATATTTTCAAAGTCCATTGACATATGACGAATTTTGACGAATCATGCCCCTTTTCAACTTAGAATTTATATTTAAGTTTTCATACCACCTTTGATATTTTTATTTTCTATTAAAATCTGGCTTTAAAGCAAGTTTATTTGTTTGACTCTTCTTTGAGAGCATAATAGGACTCTCTCCAAGGCCTATAACTGTAACATGGATTTGAAGAAAAAAATTGCCCTTTTGTTAATTTAGAAAATTTTACATTATCAAGGCTCTTTTACTATCAAGCACTAAGAATAGTCGAGCGTTGCTGTCCTACTTTAAATTGGTTGTGATTGAAAGCACTGTCATGAGATGACGACTCAATTGAGCTAAGAAATTTTAATGTGATAAGTAGCGATACCAATTTAGTAATCATAAACCAGTTAATTTATGAGTTTAGTTCAATTCTTTACCCAATTATTGAAGCATAAGCAATGTGTTGTTTTCTACCAAAAATGTAGGTGTTTATAAGTATGGTGTCAGAGGTTTACAAAACATTAACCGGTGGATATTTTTGGTAAATGTTGACGATTACGTAACCTAAAATGACATGGTGTAGCCAAATTTTAATCACGTGTGTAGCCGCCACGTGTCCGAATGATAGCCCCAAACCTTCTCATGCTGCCGGTAAGACGTCTAATGCGATTTTGAGATAAAATTTGCCATTCTTGGTGCAGAGCTTGTTGCACAGGTTCTGATCATGTCAAAATTGAGGCAAAATGCCGGGTGTGAGGAGAAGGGTTGTGTCTGTCCTGAAATGTTCCGTTGTTATCGATCCTTGTTTTCGTTTTTCTGTTTTTTTCCTGTCTGTTCTGTTAAGTCTTGCATGTTTCGTTGATTTTCTTGTCTCTTGATTCTTCTTGTGTGTCAGTTGTTCTCGGTTTTTCTATGTCTTGTTGAGAAGTTTTCCGTTCCGTGTCTTGCAAAATGTTTCGTTAAGTTTGCTATTTTACCCGTCTTAGACATTCCTAATGAGGATTTACAGTGTTTTCTGTCCTGTGTGTGGTTGTATATTTATTTGTCTCTTGATGTTTTTATCAAGGTCATCCTGGCCGTTTACTGTTCTAGTTTTTTCTTGTCTGGTTTTTCTCTTGTCTGCTTACAAACTTATGTGTGTTACGTTGTAGTGTTCTTGTTCAATTACGTTTGGAATGCTGTATCTCCGGTCTTTTGCTGCGTTACGTCTTTGTTATATGTTTCTATTTGTATTTGTTAACATTCCGTTGTTGCGTATTTCGTAGTAGTTCCTCTGTAATCGATACTCGTTTCAGTTCTTCTGTTTGAGGTCTTCGTTCCCTGTTGTTCCGTTGTCAGTTCCGTTAAGTATTGTTTTTGATGTTGATATACTTGTGTCTTGTTCCATTAAGTCTATTTTGTCTGTTCCGTGTCATGTCCTGTCGTCATTTATTTATTTGTATTTTATTTATATGTTAATTTATTGTTTTGTAGAACGCTGCATTGCCTTTGTTGTTATCTGCCTCTGTTATCGGTCTCCGTTTCGGTTCCTGTTTTTGTGCTTTGTTTCATTAAGTCTCTTTGTGTAGTGTCCTGACATATGTATGTTACATTCAGTAGAAGGCTCTTTTATCTTCATGGTGATGTCCCTTTGGTGATGTCAGTTTCTGGAAGTTAGTCTGTATCTGTAGGTTTTAACCGTTTACTGTCCTGTTTAGTGTTATCGTATCAATCATATCTTGTTCCATCTGTTTAATTCATTGTTTTGTATAATGTCCCACTTTTATCGGTTCCTGTTCCGTTGTCTACAGTTCTACTAAGTCTTTTCTTGTCTGTATTGTTGATGTGCGTGTGTCATGTTCCATTAAGTCTCTTTACGATCCGTTTAGTCTTCCTGGTGAGATCCCTTTTTGTATGTCTTTTGCTGTCTGTTCCTTGTGTATATTTAGGTCTTTCGAATTGAATTCTGGTCAGTTCAGTCTGTATCTGTATGTTTTAACCGGTTACTGTCAGTTTGTATGCTCTATTCGTTTAGTCTCTATGTTCTGGCTTTGACAGTATTGCTGTCATTTCATTCGTTCAGTGGAGTAGCGGGGATCGAACTCACGACCCCTTGATTGGTAGGCAGACAGTGTAACCACTGCACCATAGCGCCCGGTCTGAATAAAAACTGTTTTTGAAAGCCCTATATACATAATTATTTGAAAGGCTAACACAAAATGCATTGCAATTAACTTTTAACACCTACTTAGGTAGCAAACCCACGTGACTTTTTATATATTGTCAAAGAGAATATTACTCGATTTAAGTAATATCTTTATAGATAACTTTGCTGTTATTTTAAGATACCTTGGAAATTAGGTGGAGGGTACCCAGAATTTATAGGTATATCAAATGGTGTGATAATCTTTTTGTAGAATTTTCCTAATACCGAGACAAAATTCCGAAATTTTCAAGAGCTGCTATATGGTATCGTAAGCACATGTACCAATCTACCGATTTCATACATTTAAAGCAAATAAACGGGCTATTTTGCATTATGAAACGTTTTAAATTCCATGAGAAACTTGTCATTGAATTTAATTTGATGATAAAAGGAAATGATGTGATCGTAAACACTGCAATCTAGATCAAAGCGCTGAAAGCACTGCATGCAACGTCTGAACTTCGGCTATTATAACACAAATTAAACAAATAAAAGAATTCGAAATATCATTGCCTCATATTAAATCAGTGGCTTTTACATCTCAACAGTTAGATTATGTAATTTAAAGGTCCCTTGAAGGTGATATATTTTATGCCGTAATCTTAGAACATATTTAACCTTTTCATACACAAATTTGCATTTTAACCGCAAATTATGTTTAACATGAATGTTTACATTGTACAACTTTATAATCTAAAACTTTCCATTTCCCGTTATTTAAATGCTTCTAGCTTTAAAAAAAATAGGCGCATGCCACTCAACTTTAAAATTTACCTTATTACAAACTACTGTTTCTACAAAAAAAAAACACCGCTTCTGGAATCTAGATAATTTTCTTGCACTGTCTTTCAAAATCTAAAATGACTATCTCATACTCTTCTGGAGTATTCGCCCATATAGGCAAAGGGTGGCGAGTATAAATACTCATATATACATGTACAATACATACTACAGTATTCTGTATAAATTAACAAGTACAATTGTATAATATTTTCCTTTTTCCACTCATATACATGTATCACATAGCACATCTGCTATAATACTAGACAGGAGCTAGATGTAATGTTTATCAATGATAACTATGGCAGGTGGTCAAGTCACGGATTTACTATATATCTAAAAGAATTCCGGATTCCGGCTATTCCGAATTGCATGTGTTTACTTTTTACATAATTATGACACCGTTTCACGGGAGAAGTCATTCGCCTCATAGCGTCACCTGGTATCCAAATATGACTGACTATATTCGTTTCTGTCTGATACGTATAAGTGCTTGCGTCTCAATGAACATTTTATCGATTTTGAAAATGCATCAATTTTATGAAAATATGCTGTTAGAAGGAAAAGGAGTAGTAAAATAATGAAAGAAAAATTCACTAGGCAGTTGCCTTATTAAAAGATCTACTTCATCCCGTAGCTATAATTGTATAGTCATGTACACAAATTCTATTTAAGTGAGAAGCAATGTGCAATTAAGTAATAGTACACATACAAATGAAACAATGATTTTGTTGAAATTATAGAAATGTGCAAAGAAGCAATAGCGTATATTATACATGAATTTTAATAAAAAAAGAAGCAATTGGTGTACAGTCAGAGAAATAGATAACATATTTAAGACAATTGTACATGGAAACAATTTCATGTAGTTAATTTCATGTAGTTAATTCAGTTAAATAAAAAGCAATGTGCAATGGAGTAGACTTATAAAGGCAGTTTGACATATTCAAAGTTCAGTTATTAAATCAATGAATAAGAATGCAATCAACATACATGTACATGGATTAGTAACATTCAGATATAACATGTCATCAAGATACATATATTTTTGGCGGATATTTCCCTCCATAGTCTAATGGCCAAGAAACATGGTTTCCGAATGCCCGCAACGCCGATTGCTTTTTAGCATGCGTGGCGATTTTCTCTGATGGTATAATCCTTTCAGCTACCATGGCATACTAAAGCGTATTCGCTAAGTTGGCACCTTTCCTCTTCGGAATCCGTAGATTGCATTTATTTCTATCATATGTTATAATACAGGATGCTTCGTGGACCAGGTCAAGGATGAATTTGAAAAAAAAAACGTGTTTCTGTGCGAATTAAACACAATGAAAAAATCAAAGTCAGTTAAGAGTGTACAATCGATTACAGGTGCCCAAGCTATATATTGATCAAGGATAAAATGAATGAAATTAAAGCATCCATTTCAAGTGAGAATTTCATTTGTCTTACCTTTGTGCCGGGAAGTTTCAAATGTCTGTTATTTGTAAAACCTTTGCATAAAATGTATGAAGACATTAGGGGGGGGGGGGGATTATTTTATAGCCGATATTGGGTCATATACCCAATGGAAAATAGTATATATCATTTTCCAAATTCACGGGGGAAAATCCCAATTAAAAGTTACAAGATCAAGATTATAAAGTCATTGAAAGTAAGGGCTTTTTCATGTTTGCATTCATGTACTCCCTGTAAAATTTCAGTTATGAATTTTTCCCCAATTTCTGAAGAAAACATTGCTGAAATCCCTAATTCCATGGGTATGGGTCATGTTCCCCAAATTCTTGACAAAATTCTTGGAAGTTTTGCATTTGAAATGAGGAGATAAATATTCATCTGTTTAAATTTGAAAACACTATAGCGATATGGTTTGGCTTTTCCTAGTGAACTCCCAATAACGTAACTGTTACTTTTATAGACAAAACTAAATTATAAATTTATTTTCCATTTTTGTGCCCCCACTTTAGGGGGAGGGGGGCAGTAAGATTTACCCTTGTCCGTCCGTCCGTTCTCATTTTTGTGTCGCACGTAGCTCAAAAAGTATTTGAGTCATGAAACCTTACAGGAATGTTGCTCAGCGTGTGAAGTTGTGCACCTGGGTATTCGTGTGGATATATTTAGTATTGTTAGAGTTATTGCCCTTGATTTAATAGAAATTTGCAATTTTCAACTTGTGTCGCACATAGCTCAAAAAGAATTTGACATAGGGTCATGAAACTATACAGGAACGTTGATCAGCATGTGTAGTTGTGCACCTGGGTATTTTCGTGTAGATTTATTTAGTGTTTGTAGAGTTTTTTTCCTTGAATTAGTAAAAATTGCAATTTTCAACTTGTGTTACACGTAGCTCAAAAAGTATCTGACATAGGGTTATGAAACTTTACAGGAATGTTGATCAGCATGTGAACTTTGCATCTGTGGTTCGCTTGTGAATTTATATGTTTTGTCAGAGTTATTGCCCTTGACTTAGTGAAAATTTGCAATTTTCAATTTGTGTCGTGCGTAGCTCAAAATGTATTTAACCTAGAGTCATGAAACTTAACAGGAATGTTGGTCAGCATGTGTAGTTGTGCACCTTGGGTTTCGCTTGTGGATTTATCCAGTATTTGTAGAGTTATTGCCCTTGACTTAGTAAAAACCGTTTCATTATGTTGTGTTATTTGTTCCTTGAGTGCTTGAGTTAGAATCAACCAACTTTACAGGAATAATGATCAACATCACTGTGAAGCTATGCACCTGGGATTTTGCATGTGGATTTTTTTTCAGTTTTGTTAGAGTTATTGCCCTTGACTTAGTATAAATTTGCAATTTTCAACTTGTTCATGCATAGCTCAAAAAGTATTTGACCTGTAGGCCTGAAAGTTTACAAGAATGTTGGTCAGCATGTGTACTTATGCACCTTGTGGTTCGCTTGTGGATTTATTCAGTCAGTTATTGCCATTTACTTAGTAAATAATTTTAGTTTTCAACTTGTGGCACATGTAGCCCTAAAAAATTTGACTCCAATACCGAATCAGATGGATTATTTGAAACTAATAAAATGGGACGCTTGGCAATGACTCCGAATATGATCCTCATATTTAAATGTTTTCAGTTAATATGAAAAATGTTTGACTACCTGAAACGCTCTAAAAATCTTCAATTTCCAATTTTTCCTCTTCCTTGTGCACGCGGTTAAACACGTGTATCTATAGTCGCAATTCAATTTCCTTTGGGCCCGACCACTTCCCATGGAAACAGAAATTCTTAATCCGCCCGCTGCATACAATTATTTTATATAACTTTGAAGAATATGCACACGCATGACCATGTTTTAACAAATCAACATTTGGATAAGACTATTTCATTTGTAAATGTGTATATTTGTCTAATATAAACTACGTTTAGACCTAGGCAGTCGAATGCATGCAATGGCCAAGAAAAAATAATGAAAAGAATAACAGCACAGCATATATATTAATGTTTATTTTAGTTATGTTTTCAAGATACATATCGAATGCACAAGAAAATGTATCCGTCAAACAGATCATTATCATTCTACAGGTAAACCCTGTTTACGAAAGACAAATCATATAAACTAATTTACAAAAATATATAAAAGAAAATGTTAAGTTTTCGTTTGTTTTCTTTTTTGTTTGTTTTTTATGTTAATGTCTATACATGTATTTGTTTGAAAATGTTTATGGAACTCTTATCCCACAACTACAGAACCGGAAGCGCCACCTCCAGTTGAAGATGCTGAAGATTTTAGTTTTGCTAGTTCCAGTTTAATGTCTGCAAGAAGCTGAACATCACTTGAAGGGTCAACTGTCTGGGCATATCTATAAATAGGTCTGCCATCTGGACCAATCAGAAACTTTTCGTAGTTCCATCGGATGTCTTCGGTGTAAACCGGACTGTACAAGATAGGCGTGTAGATCTTACGGTACACCGTCGGACAAAGAGACTGAAATATCAATAATGGGTTTGGTGCAGAAAGATACATTTTTAGTTCCAGGTTATTCGAAATAATTTCAGAGGGAGAACCTAAATGTGATTGTCCGGTTGCTTTAGGCGTCCATAGTTTTCTAAAGCAGACTGACCTTTAGTATATATATCTTGTTTTTATTTTTGAAAATATTATCAAACATACAAGATGTTCGCTACATTATCTTAGGAACCGTAAAGGTTACTATATTTCGGCTTCGTTGACACTCAAACATTTTTCAATACATTTAGACATTATGAACTTTATCATTTTTACAGAGTAGTGAATATCACGTATTTGTAGGAATAGGTAAGAAATGTACAACGCGTGAAGTGTGTTATAAGCCCCTATATATAAGATAAGATTCCAGCCTCGCTGCTACTTTTGCCAGTTAGTTAGAAAATAGCATATGAAACATGCCATGACCTTAATTAAGCATGTATTTTAAAGAAAACAGGCATCGAAAAGAACGGCGCCTCTCAAGACGATCATGGCGCTCCATATAATATCGCTGATTCTTGAAATGTGCGATTAAATCCAACAAGAATTCTTTATATAATATTTTGCTATTTGAAGAAAATATACCTTAAGATATGTAAACATTTTGTGCTCCTTGTACCCGTTTACATCGACAATTTCTGTCAGTGGAAAGTTTGGAACGAACCCGTTGCCGGGACGGACGTATTTCAGTCCATTCATCAGCTCCACACCATTCCAAGCTGGCTCTTGCTGTAAATAAAATAAGAATATTTGATCAGGATCCATGCTGTTCGCTTATCAACCCTTTTACAAGTCGAAAAACTGATAGCGAACAGCATGGATCCTGATCAGACTGCGCGGATGCGCAGGCTGGTCTGGATCCATGCTGGTCGCAAACCCATTATGTTGGTTTTGTCGTGACACGGCTCATTTATTCATTTCTGAGGTATAATGTGCCTTTTACTGATCCCGACTCAAACACCACAAAAGCTACACTTGTCTTGAACGTTTTTTTACTTTATAAGCGCAAGAGGTTAGTAGTTTCTGACAGAAATATACATTTCTTTATACAACCTCTGTAGAACAACACCCTTTGGGAGACAAATATTTTGGTTGTTGGTGAGAGAGGTTGTTCCAGAAGAGATGATAATGTTGAAAAGAGGTGACTGCTTTACAGAAGGCCGCATTGCATGGGTTTTACTGTATGTCGTGGATATCATATAAATATAAATAGCAATTTTTTTTCAGAAGCGAATTGAAAACTGACAAATGTCGGTTTCTTTTGTTACCACGATTTTATCAATGTCAAAAAAATAACTTACCAAGTAAAACTGGTTACAAGGTACACCAAGAGCCTGGAAACCTTCAGCACCATGGGTAGACTGTAGTGCATTCAGTCCATGGTACTGTACAACGTACCCTCAGTAGGTAGCCACGTTGACAATCAACGTTACTTTCCCACGAAGAGACGACAGATCGATAGATTCATTCCCGTAAACGTTATTTATAGAATAATCAAAAATAGTGCTGTTGCTAAGAGACGGATCGCACGTGCTCCTTGGAGGCGTGTCTCCGTCAACCTCGCTTGCTCCAGCAAGCGCTGCTGTAAGCGAGAGAAAAGCGCCGATGACGCTACCTCCCTTCATGATTTAAGGCAAGCTTGCAAATGATAAGTTAAGAGAATAGGAACTCTATAAATGCTAACTATCTCTTATCTTGTGTATTTTTAACCTAACTCTTATCTTGTCCTTGTTGGTGTAAGATTGACATATGATGTTGTTCACTTCAAATAGGAATTATGTGAGAATTGGAGTAGTCAATGCATGTTTGTCGGATCCGACAACAGTGAAAATAACTGATAACGAAGTTGAAGGGTCTAACATGTAGGTTTAGTACTTTTGGATATATTGAGTACTTGCAAAGATAGCAGTTCAACGATAGCAGATAGCCTTTATTGGACACTTACAAAGATAGTAGTTCAACGCTCGGCTTGATTTAACAAGAGCGATCAGTAATCACATCGCCTCATGATGGCCAATTTCATGTTGGGACAAATTTTGTGACAGACGGACAGACAGCCCGGACAGTGCACAACTAGACTTGGTACTGATCATTCCTGTAAAGTTTGGATAAAATTGCACCAGTAGTTTATGAGGAGTAGTCCGGACAAGCTTTTGTGTATCTGGCAACACACAGAAAAAAACACCTTTTTATCAAAGGGCCATAACTCGGCCAAAAATCATTCAACCGGAAAACCCGTGCAATATGCGCAAGGACTTGAGCTACAAATCAATCCTGTAAAGTTTCATTGAAATTGCATTAGTGGTATAAGAGAAGTAGTCCGGACAAACTTTAAATTAAAAATTATTAAAGGGCCATAACTCTTGACAAAAATCATTGAACCGGAAAATAATGACAATATGCACAACTAGACTTGATACTGATCATTCCTGTAAAGTTTGGATGAAATTGCACCAGTAGTTTATGAGGATTAGTCCGGGCAAGTTTTGTGACGGACGGACGGACGGACGGACAGACAGACAGACAAACGACGAAGAAGTGATCCCTATATGTCGCCACTACTCCGTAGAGGCGACACAAAAATCTTTTCCATTTTATATCGAACTAAATTTTGTTAAGATGGAAGCTAATTGATTGATTTTGTGCAATAACGTTGGGTATTTTCAAGCTTTTAACATCGAGATCAAAAGTATGTAAACTGAAAAAAAGCCGAGGATCCTGTATTTTCAGTGAAAGCTGCTAAGACCCGAAAATTCAGCGATACCATGAATAAAACTAACAAGCAGATAATAAATAACCTGCTGTTTACTTTCGACGATAACATCAAATTCTATGCAACGTGCCAAATGATCCGAAGTTATGTCCACTACCTAATGCATTGGTTAAAAATAGGAACAGTGCAGGTCTGCTTAAAATTCAAATATTTTGCAATGTGATCGGTATCATATACATATAAACATAGGCAAAATGAAAACTCAGAATTCACTTAAACGTTGCATGATCTAAGAATATGATAACCAACAATTATAAGTGTAAAAAAGTTTTTTGTTGGTTTTTTTTGTGTGTGTTTTTGGTTTGTTACTTATCAATAAGGACACACTTTGCAATTATATTATCTCTGAGAGGTGACAAACTTATATACATGTATAAGATTTAGAACATGGAGTAGAGAAAATATAATCACACATAGATAGTTGTTATCATTAATTTATTTCATTTTTTTTTCTTTTATAGCACTATCTTTTCAAAATAACTCATTTTGTCAAAAACACAATAAATTATACCATCTCAAAATTGTTTTTCGTTTACATTTCACAATATTAGCAAGATGAAAACCATGGTATTAAGGAATAAATTCTCTTTTTTTCTGTTCCTTCAACACAAACATAATTATAATTCAATTACATACTGAAAATGTAAAGGTCAAACAGGCTTTCCACTTTTATTGGCGGAAGAAAACATCAGGTACCATTTTTACATTATTTCAGAAATGAGGTTTCACAAAACAGACCCACCCCGACACATTTTTAAACTAACTCCATAGCTTCCTCACAATTTCCCACACATTTAAGAATCCAAATTTCTTATACAGGATTTAAACCCGCAGCAGTAAGGGTCAAGCGCATAATTACCATATGTAAGGAATACAATATATTTCATATCAAATGATAAAATAAATTACCTATTCTTAAGCCATTTATTATTATTATTTTTATTCATTACACTAATAATTACAGATAGTCATTATTTCAAAGGAATATTGTAAAATTAATAAAATCCTTGCAGGTAAATGATAATAATCCATGATCTATTTAACACACATAATTTAAATCTAACTTAACCCTTTAATTTCCTGCCTTCCTGAAAACAATAATTAAAAATGTATTAATAAAGCTATGAATTAGAAAAACAAATCCTAAAGTATTCCACAAGATTCTCAGGAACCCTCATTTAAAAAAAATGAACTATGAACATAACACAGTGATCAATGCACTTCCAAGCATAATTACACTGTCGACAGTGAAATAAATTCTCAACAGTAAATAATTTACACTTCATATATAATGAGATCCATGTTTATAATCTGAATTTGCAAATGAACATTAGAGCTTTTTCTTTCTAAATTTACATTACATTACTGGGGCTTTTTTGTCAATATTTACTAATAACATGGGGCCTTTTTTCCAATCTAAATTTATAGTAGTGCATCGGGGCTTCTTCTCCCTAAATTTGTTAATAAGAACATCAGAGCTTTCTTTTTATCGAAATTCACTTTTGAATATCAGAGCCATTTCAAATTAAGACAGAGTAACATGTAACTCTTCTTTTCTTATCATTTGCCCTTTTTTTAATATTGTACGCTTTATACAGATTGCCAAAATATTGCAGACAACATATTAAAGAATTTTAAGGGCAGAATTTTTTTTGTAAATGCTGCAAGCTATATATCTGTGCATTGTCTATATGGGAATGCAACAAAAATGAGTCATATGTCCAAGATGTGTAAAACACATCTTCCCCTCAATAAATGAAAAAGAAAAATGCACCAAGTATGACAGTAATGAGAATTTTAAACAAGAGGGCCATGATGGCCCTAGATCGCTCACCTGAATTATCAAACTCATCCAAACAATTACCTAGACAAGCATTCTGACCAAGTCTCATGACAGGTGAGTCAAAAATGTGACCACTACAGTGTTAACAAGGATTATCCATATTTGAGCAGTGCGACCTAGTTTTTTACCCAGGTGACACATATTCAAACTTGACCTAGAAATCATCAAAACAAACTTTCAGACCAATTTCCAGGATACTTGGATCAAAACAGTAGCAACTAGAGTGTTAACAAGATTTTTCTATTTTTAGCTCCGGTGACCTAGTTTCACATGCGATTTCGAACTCATCCAAGCAATTACCTAGACAAGCATTCTGACCAAGTTTGATGATAATGGAGTCGAAAATGTGACCACTAGAATGTTAACAAGGTTTTTCCATATTTGGGCGGTGTGACCTAGTTTTTCATCCAAGATGACCCATGTTCGATCTTGACTTAGAAATCATCAAAACAAACTTTTCAGACCAATTAACAGAATATTTGGATCACAACAGTAGCCACTAGAGTGTTAACAAGATTTTTCTATTTTTAGCTCCTGTGACCTAGTTTTTCATCCGAGATGTCCCATGTTCGATTTATTCCCCAGCAATGACCTAGACAAGTTTCCTGACCAAGTTTGATGACAATTGAGTCAAAATTGTGACCACTAGAGTGTTAACAAGGTTTTTTCTATTTTTAGCTCCTGTGACCTAGTTTTTCATCCGAGATGACCCATGTTCGAACTCATCCGAGTTATTACCTAGACAAGCATCTTGATCAAGTTTGATGATGATTGATGCAAAAATGTGACCGCTAAAGTGTGTTAACAAGGTTTTTCTATTTTTAGCTCCGGTGACCTACTTTTTCATCCGAGATGACCCATGTTCGAACTCATCCAAGCTATCAACTAGATAAGCATCCTGACCAAGTTTGATGATGATTGATGCAAAAATGTGACCGCTAGAGTGTTAACAAGGTTTTTTCTATTTATAGCTCCGGTGACCTAGTTTTTCATCCGAGATGACCCTTATTCGAACTCATCCGAGCTATTATCTAAACAAGCATCCTGACAAAGTTTGATGATGATTGGGTCAAAAATGTGACCACTAGAGTGGTCACAAGGTTTTTCTATTTTTAGCTCCTGTGACCTAGTTTTTTCATCAGAGATGACCCATGTTCGAACTCATCCAAGCAATTGACTAGACAAGCATTCTGACCAAGTTTGATGATGATTGGTTCAAAAATGTGACCACTAGAGTGTTCACAAGGTTTTTCTATTTATAGCTCCTGTGACCTACTTTTTCATCCGAGATGACCCATGTTCGAACTCATCCGAGCTATCACCTAGACAAACATCCTGACCAAGTTTGATGAAGATTGGGTCAAAAATGTGACCTCTAGAGTGTTCACAAGGTTTTTCTATTTTTAGCTCTTGTGACCTAGATTTTTACCTGAGATGACCCATGTTCGAACTCATCCGAGCTTTCAACTAGATAAGCATCCTGACCAAGTTTGATGATGATTGAGGCAAAAATGCGACCGCTAGAGTGTTCACAAGCAATTGTGGACGGCCGGACGGACGACGGACATTCATCGATCCTAAAAGCTCACCCTGAGCAAGCTCAGGTGAGCTAAAAAAAATCTATGGTATGCAAGTAACAATAAGTTTAGAAGAAAATATTAAATGTTTGGTGATATAAACTGTTTTCAATAAATTAATACATGTACTTTAATCATAATACAAAAATATTTCCCATAGATCTAAGTTTGAAACTTCACCCACGAAATGCTGGCCACATCAAAACAGCCTGAAGTATAATGCCAAGCCAGCCTTCATTATGACCAACCTGAACAAAATTCATTAAGACCAAGCTTAATTAAGACCAACCTGACCAGCATTCACTAAGACCAGTCTGGCTAGTATTCAGAAAGACCAACATTGACCAGCTTTCATTAAGACCAAACTAACAAGCCTTTATAAAGACCAGCCTTCATCAAGACCAGTTTAGCAAGACTTCATTAAGACCAGTCTGACAAGACTTCATTAAGACCAGTCTGACAAGACTTCATTAAGACCAGTCTGACCAATCTTCATTAAGACCAAGCTAACCAGTCTTCATTAAGACCAATCTGACCAGCCTTCATTAAGACAAGCCTGACAAGCCCACCTTCATAAAGACCAGTCTGACTAGGCTTCATACTATTGGCTGCAAAATTTCACAACTTAGAAACCTAAAATTCATTTATATTATTAACAGATACAAGCATATTATACTCATGGGTTAGAATAATCAATAATCTATATGTATCCATAATTATTACATGATTTAATATAAAATTGAACTTCCGCCTTCAAATAATAATGTTTCAAGTGAACAAATTCACACATGCATTTATAAACATTTTAACAAATGTAATTAAGAAACTAAACTTTAAAACTAACTTATCTTGAAAGTAAAATTTCTTATCAAATACTCAAAGTTTATCTTTAAAGGAACTAACCCACATATAGCATGTCTCATTGCAATGGTTAAAAATTGAAGCAAGATTTGAAGATAACTTATAATAAAGAGTTGGTAGAGAAAGTGGGAAAATGGGAGAAAGTAACATATAATTTATCTAGTATCATGTAAATGAGCAACATAACCACCCCCCCCCCCCCCCCCCCACACTCAAATATCTTTAACTGACTTATCCATCTTTGAAAATAGTCCAGTCGATTCATTACTTTTAGGGAAAATTTCAAAATAAAGAAATGTTAAGATTGTAATCAACAAAAAAAATCTACATAATTTCATAGATATTCTACTTACAAATGCAGAAAAACAAAGTGCTATATCAGAAGGAAACTTAGATTATACAAATTCAAACATGCTTTATAACTCAAATTAAATAATTTAATTAATCTCAATTCAAAAATTCTACTTATAAAGTTATAATAATTTTTTTCTACGAGGTTCTCAAGATATCCTGCTAACAGCAGCAGCATCTAGATGGAATGTTGTTATAAATAACCTTAAAAGAGTACCCAAAACTGTATGTAATTACAACCTGAGACATGAGAATTATTAGAGCATTCTCACTAAATGAGGTCAGGTTTCAGACTCACTGTTCTAATGGTACAACAGAGTTGAAAATGGAGATTACTTGAAACAAAAATAACAAAATGTTAAAGATACAAGACACCCAAATATTTAGAAAATCATTTTAAATCTCAACAAATCAATGGGAAATTCTTACAATATTTTCCCAAAAAATTACCCACAAGAGTGAAGAATTGAACAAAAGTAATTTATATAAGCTAAAGAAAGCAAACACAAAATATCATTTCAGACACCAGTCATTCATCCACGCATGTTACGGAATCATATAGTCACCAAAAATTCACGACACACTTTCTATCACCTGTTATTCATCCTCCCTTGAACTGTCACTCACTAAAAACACATGTACTATTAAAACAACAAAAACTGCTGTTTTACATCATCATAATTAGTACATAAAATGTAGTATTAATTCAATTGACAATGACAAGATCTAAATGAAAACAAAACTTCCAGGCAAAATGAATCAATGGAATATTTTGCATACAAAAATCAACTGCTGTATGGGAAACAAAAATATTGCCCTATATCCATGCATTACTCAAAATTTTGTCAGGTCATAAGATATTTCGCTTTCAAAATTTTACGAATGTGAAAATGCATGATTACATGATTATAATAGTAGAAGTAACCAATAGTCTTCTTTCTCATTCAGTTTAAATATTAAAGTAAGGTGAACAAATTTTTTTTATAAAAAATTTATTAAATATTTTAGTTAATCATTACCCTAAGTTTGTTGTTACATTACTCAACCTGTATTTCAGTTGTTAAAGTATAAATTCAATATTAAAGCAATATATCTTCATGTATGAAATTTAAATCCATGATCGTCTCATTAGCTTCAATTATATCCAAGAGATAAATTCTAATGTTTAATTAAATCCGTGATCGTCTCATTAGCTTCAATTATAACCTAGAGATTAATTCTAATGTTTAATTAAATCACTGATCGTCTCATTAGCTTCAATTATAACCTAGAGATAAATTCTAATATTTATTTAATAAGAGGACTATCATCAATCTTGTAGAGCTGAGAATTTATTCCCTAATGATAGTTGTTGGGATGATTTTGTAGGATCGTCTAGCTGTCTACCCCCATGCTGCACTCTCTCAAAACTTCTTGGATCACTGAAATACATAACATATACACGTGTGTGTTTTACTTTTAATCTTTCGTAACCCTTACCATGCTAAATATCAGAAATGGACTTGCCCATCTTAAATTTGGTCAAAGCCATTCATCATTTTAAGGAAAAATTTCTGACTGAAAAGCAAACAGTGCAGACCATGGTCAGATCGCGATGATGTGCTTGCTGATTTTGGTCTGACTTGTCACATAAGTAGATTATGTTGTAAAAAGTAGGATAAAGGTTAAGGAAAATATCGCTAACATGGATGGATGCTTATTTCCCCATATTTGTTTATTTGATTTGGTTTTAAGTCACATCGACACTGTATAGGTCGTATTGTGAGGTTCCAGCTTTACAGGTGGAGGAACACCTCAGGTGCCCTTCTGTGCATTATTTCAGGCACAAACGGGCACCTGAGTAGAACGACTGACGTTCCATAAGCTAGCTGGATAGCTTCCTCACATGAAAGAATCCACAGTCACTGTCGGGATTCGAACCCACAGCGGTGAGGGGCAAGTGGTTTGAAGTCAATGACCTTAACCACTCAGCCACGAACGCCCCTTTATTTCCCCATGATGCTTCTGAAAAGCATTATTTGAAGGCACTTTATGCCTCAGAAACAATTAAATTTTCCTCCTTAGGGCAAAACATATGTTTTGTAATGTTTTGATAATTGACAAATTAAAAAGGCTTAAAATTCCTGGCATCATACCTGTCTTGTTGAACTGGCATTGGACCACCACCAAGTGTTGGAAAGTCTTCTTCACTCCTTAAATTGGGAGCTGCTTTTTTCCTTCTTAAATGAGCAGGAATTGTTGGCCCTGGAGTGGCACCCCCTCCACCGGCTGCTGCGGCCCCACGCTGACTGGGCGGAATATATTTGCCAGTAGTCGGTTTTGATTCTTCTTTAGGGGTTTCTTCTGGCTGAGGTTCTCCTACAAGAATAGCAACCAATTCTATATTTCATATGAAAACACAATATAAGGACAATTTGAGGAAATAATTCAATCACCCTTACGGCGAAATACTGATTAATGAGGACTGTGAGAAAACTTGAAATATTCACTGTCTTACATGAATAGACTCAAACTTGTCAGCAATTTTTTTGTCATTATTTAAGTAATATGCTACTTGAAGCTCTCTATAACTTGAACACAATGACCGGTTTCCTTTTTTAGCAAGCCTTGAGTACATGTAGTACTCTGCAAACAATTGCAATATTTCATGGTATACTGCTGAATTTTCCATAAAAAACTTTCGTCAAAAAAGTATAACTATTACATGTATTAAAAATTTTCAAGGATAGGGATTTGTTACCTGCCTCAACTTCTGATTTCCAAAGACTAAAGGGAATTCAACTGGGGTTCTTTTGACATGGCTGAACTGGAATCTATTTTTTTTTTTTTTTTTTTTTTTAGATTTGTGTACTATATGATGTAGGACCAAAAATTGTGTGCAAAATTTCAGATCATTCGCTTTATCTGTTTGTTCAGTATAAAAATTGCGCTAAATGACCCAAAAACAGACAAGAGGGCCATGGTGGCCCTAAAATTGCTCACCTGTATATAGACCCCTGGGCCAAGGCCAATTTAAAACCAGGGGCTTTTTTCTTTGAACAAACTTGGTAGACACCCATTAGAAGATGTTTCATAATAAATATCTAAGCTCTAGCTCTTTGGGAATTATATAAGGAATTTTTTTTAATTTTTACTATACACATATAAGGAATATCAATGACCCCCTGGGGCAGGTCAATTTTTACCCCAGGGCTTTTATTTGAACAAACTTTGTAGACACCCACTAGAAGATGTTTCATGTTTTTTATCTAAGCTCTAGCTATTTTGTTTTCTTTTTAAAAGAAGATTTTTAAAGTTTTAAAGTTTTTACTAAATACAAATAAGGAAAATCAATGACCCCCCGGGCGGGGACAATTTTGGCCCCAGGGCATTTATTTGAACAAACTTGATAGACACTGACTAGATGATGTTTTATGCCAAATATTTAAGCTCTACCTCTTTTGGTTTTCTAAAAGATATTTTAAGTTTTTTCTTTTGGTTGCCATGGCAACCAGAGTTCTGCTTGGAATTAATAATTTGAACAATTTTTAAAGTTGCCTACCAAAGGAACATTCCTGTGAAGTCTGGATGAAATTGAATTAGTGGTTTATGAGGAGATGTCGTTTAAAGTAAAAGTTTATGGATGGACTGACGCCAGCCAGACGCCAGACAAAAAGCAATCAAAACAGATCACCAATTCACTTTGTGACAGGTGAGCTAAAAAACATTTAAATGCTAAAATTGGCTAAGAATTGCACCAAATTTAATTTAATTCTGGCCATATGTATTATATCTGACATTTATTTTCCATCGTAAGTGATTATCTATGTAAGATTTTCAAATTTTATGTTTTAGGCTTTAGGACCTCAGATTTTTGTGTCTGCCATTTTCTAGGTAGCGTCTGTGAACAGAACTTTGTTGTTGTTTTTTGCCTAGCCTGAATCTCCATACAATCAGAAGGAAGGGCAGGCATAGAAAAATATTTTCAGAGTCACTCGTCCTGCATGACGAGTAGCTTCTTATTCTAATTTGCAGGCAACATTTATCTACTCGTCCTGCACCAAATTCTCTTAAATTCTACTCGTAATTACGAGCAGACGAGGGGAATTTTCAATCTCTGAAGGGTTAAACATAAATGCACAACAACAAATAACTATCAACTATACTAGTGTACCTGCTGGTTTGGGGGTTACAGGAGGTTGTTGTACGTTATCAGATTTTACCCACGGCCCCTGTTGACCAGTATCCCTCTTCTTTTTTCCTTCACCATCATCGTCTTCCTCTTCTACATTCTCCTCTGTCTGTTCTTCAGTCTCCTCATTTTCCTTTTCTCTGTAAGAAACAAAAATAATCAAAATATATTAGGTAAAATTATGTATCATGTACTAAATAAGGTTTGAAGCAGAACAGAACAGATTGTTAAGTTGGTATACATTCAAATGACTCAAGTTTTGTATAAATAAGTCTTGTGATGTAATTTATCAACAACAAAAAAAGAAGAAGTTGAAGCTTATTAACACTGAGACACCCATTTGTTGTTATTCATAATCAATGTTGGTGAAAATAAAGAGTTAGTTTATTCTATCTATGTATTAAAAAACTTCTCGAGATCTGTTAATGATAGTTTGAATCTTGGTTACCTGTTTTTACCAACACCAACTTGCATTCTTTGCAATTAAACCATTTTAAAATACACTGCATCATTAGAATTGAGCTAAATCAGGTTTAGCTACCCAATTTATATTGGCACATTTACATCAATGACACCTACCTATGAACAAATTCATTATGATATGACACAATCACTGTTCTCAGACAAAAGTTCAAACTTCCGTGTTTGGTTTTGTAAATGCTTGTCTCAGTAACATCAACTGATAAATGTATCTCAAACTGATTTTAATAATCTTATGTGATTGAACAAGTATATCATTTCCCAGATTTCATTATTTTAAATCTGAAGTCCATCAACTTACGTTACTTGTAGATTTGCTATTCTTAAACCAGAGTAATCTTTTTCTGCCTCTTCTTCAACTTCCTTCCATTCTTCTTCCTGAAGTAAGAGACAGTTCAAAGGTAAAGTATATCTATTCATCATACATATACAAATGTACATGTAGTTGGAAACATTGCAGTTGTCAACAATTGCTTTGTTTTTACTTACAAAGCAGGATTTTGCAAAATATTGCCAGTATTTATTTGACACACCCCTACCTGCCAACTTTGCACGATCACCCTTGATGAAATGAAATACATTTGTAAATATTGTTGAAATTAGGGTGTAAGGTACATGTTATGATGTATTTATGATTGAAGTGCAATTTCCTAATTACTTATCAAGGGAGGTAATTATCAACAACCAAAGCAATGACCTTCAATTTGTCTAAACTAGACATGGACAGCAGTCATGTCAAAAATAAATTCTTAACTTTCTTTAAAAAATGACTGTGTTGACCCATAGCCTGCAGTCAGCAACAGATTCTACCCCTGTGACCAGTGCAGTTCAAGTGCAGGCAACACATCCATACTGCCTGATCATGGTTTGCACTGTTTGCTATTCAGTCTAAATAATGCTAAAATTTGGTTTTGTCAAGATTGAAAGATAGTCCAATTAAGATAATTAGGCATGGTAGGGGTTTAAGCTTGCATTTACCTGCAAATAAAAAGTTTGTAACATTACCATGGAAACTGTAAAGTAACTATTTTTCATTGATGCAAAATGTATCATGAGCCTTGTCTCTTTGTTAAACATAATGTTATCCTTTTATGTTCTTACAGCTGTATAAAATTAGATCAGAATGTTTTTTTGAATACTGATGCATTTCATAGTCATTATAGAATAAGATACATGTATATATCCTGTCATCATTTCAAAATACATATATTTAACATTTTAACATAAATACTGGCAATAAATAATCTGATTCTGAAGAACCATAAATTTTAACCATAAGTACAGTTTTGCATGCATATTAGATTTGAATTTATATAAAAAATGTTTTTATCTATCTGGCATACTTGTACCATAACTGAAATCCAAGGGCTTTTAAGTGAAAACTTATTAATTCAAATATATTAGAAAAAGGCATGTGACCAGGAAAGTCTGTGATGTAACACTAAACACATACAAAAACAAGAATCAGGAATACATGTCGCAAACAGACTCAGGATTTTAGTTTTTACAGTCAGGAATTTTAGCAATCAATTATATTCAACTTTGAATTTTTTATCTTGAACTCAGATTTCTATCTTGGTAAATGAAGCTTACATCACAGACTGCAAGAGGATCCAAATAGAACAACATGTGAGTGACAGTGCTATTAATTCAACAAACAAAACAGAACTTTGACAACATGCAGAAGACAGTGAGAACTGAGAAAAGAATGTCTGAAATAACTCTGTCATAAATGAATATATGCACTCTTGACATCTAACTTATTTTATTGTATCTGTTCAATTTCCAATAATATACATGTATTATAAATAACACTTTCATTATTATGAAAAACTTTCTTTTATTTCAACCTTAAGTAAAACAGGGGGAGAGGGAACAAAATAATGTCAAGAAAAATATTTGGTAAGTTGTAACTGTCACTTTTGTGAGAATTATTTCCCCTTTTTCATGTAACTGTCACTTTTGTGAGAATTATTTCCCCTTTTTCATGTTTATATAACACATTATTTTCAAAGTCCTTAAAAAATATGTTGTAATGTAAAATTGTTAACAGAATTGTGTTCAACATCTTCATTTTGCTCAAAATTATTGCGCCAGTACCTTTATTCTATATATTTGGATTTAATATTCTGTTTCTGGCATAAATACTTTGACAATAAATTCTTTGACACTGAACATTATACTTTGAAAACTGAGTGAAATGTATGCTGACAGGTGTTGGCGTAATGATTTGGATCATAAAGAAGTCATTTAACGTATTTTGTTTCATACTTTTTATATGTAACATATTTTTTAAAGACTTTAAAAATTATGTGTTATATAAAAATGAAAAAGGGGAAATAATGCATACAAAAGTGACAGATACCAAATATTTTTCATTCTGATTATGTTATACATTATGCTCAATAAACAAAGTTTAAAAGAAATCTCTTCATTATTTTTCTAGAAATATAATTTTTGATGTCATAAGCCCGATCAGGCATTTTCACCAGCCTGTTAAAGTGAGTTTAAACATAACCTTTTAAACAAGCTTACTTTTTGTTTAGTTTCCAGTTTTCCATTTATAAGTGTATACAAACTGATTATGAGAATTCTAGCAGTCTAATGTGCCGGCGAAGTTCATCTTGAAAATCATGCACAAAATGCAGGATGAGTAGAAATTTGAACCTACTCATCCTGGCTTTGAAAATATTTTTCGATCATTTACTGTAATTTACGGTAGTTGCTGGCCATACAGTACAGGCCTATATTGCTAGCTAAACATAAGTGACTCCAAATGGCTAGACACTTCCATAATTTACAGACGGTCTATAAATATATTAGACCTGATAAAAGTATGAAAAGCGACTGGACAGCATCATTTACTCCCATCTCAATGACATAGACACTGTAGGCCTTTGATAAAAAATAAGCTTATTAATTATTATTAGGCTTAGAAATTTATTTATTTCAATATTGCCTGCATAAAAATTACAGCAAAACTATTTCAGACATGGAAACTGAGAGAACAGAGGAGTGGATCATAAACCAAATCCAAAACCTCTTCTGGGTTTACTGTAATTCCAATTGTGTTGCTGTCAGATTTTGTATTTGTAGAAGTTTGTGTCTTTTCTTTCACTTTCTTCTTTTTGTCTTTTTTAACCGGCTCATCTGTTGTTTCAAGAATGTCACTAGCAATGACTTTTGAAGACTTTGACTTCTTCTTGCTTTTGTCTTTCTTAGCAAAAAAGTCGTCTAAACTAGCTTCTTCCATTTTAATGTTTATTTAACCTTTAAAACACTGTACTTATGCTCAAAAGAACCACAAAATGTTACTTTTGCGCAATAACATCTCAATCTCTCGTGTACCGGAAACGGAAGTATAACATTTGGTCTGGCTAAATTTCTTACGAAGAAGGCAGAGTTAACAGAAAGCGACACTCGCTGCACCCGAATGTGTTTTAAAAAAATGGTAACAACAACAGCTGAAGTAGAAGCATACATTTTAATACGTTACCACAGAAAAAATGATAACAAAATTTATTGTGATGACTTAATCAGTGGGTAGCCCATGGATACAAAGATTTTAGATTTACATTCAAATTGACATGTGGACTATCTTTCTGTGAACTGATTTTTTCCTTATTAAATTGTAAAAACGAGCTTCATCCGAAAGAATTAAAAGAACGGGAAATCAAGTTGAATACCTTCTCATTTGTCAAGGGTACTGTAGTTTATTTGTTACTTTTAAAGTTCATTTTGCCGTGCGCCGTTTGTCAATAAGACGCGAAAATTTTACTAAATGTCCGCGTTTTGTTTGTTTCGTCTGCTCCTGTATTTTATCGGATGGTCCCACAACGTAGGCTTATTAACAGAAACTAGTGTGCATCTCATGCAATTTTGTGAATGCGCGTACGTATTAAAAGAGGGATTTGAGAGGAAGTTTAGCTTTGGTTTTTAATAAATGTACCTGCATTACATTTGGAACCTAAAAATTCCTGCGAACTACCCTTCTTCGCACCCCTTTTTCATTAGTCGCCGGTAGAAACCGGCGACTATATTTGTAACAGTTTAATATTATACCTATGGTAGGATAAGCCTTTAAAATCTGAAAATAGAAGCATCTCAATTATTGAACAATTAAAGACCACAATTATATCAAGTAATCTCAAAAATCCAAACATACAATATTGTTGCTCAATGAAATAAAATATACAAATATTGACATCTTAAAAAATTACAATTTTCATAAAATGAATCAATAATGTATCCCTTAGGATCAGTCATTGAATTTAGGGATATTTTTACTTTTTACATACAGGTAAGTTGTTAATGGTTGGCAAAAGGTATGGATGCTGATAAGATGCATATCATTGTCATTTTGTATAAATAATTACAAAGTTATTTTTCATTAATCAGTTTCATATTTTATATCATAAGAAAAACCTGCATACTCATATTTTACACATTAAAAATAGATTTTCAAAACCTTTTCCTTTTTTCTTGGTAAAGGGTTAAACTTTCTGTCAAACTTTTGATAGTTTAGTACAAAATAATTTGATGCTTAAGAGGCACATTATTGAAATATAATGGTAATCGTTGATTTCGTTATATTCCGTCGGTTTCCGTCGCGCAGGTTTCCAATACGGTATGACGATAGGGGCCCAGAATCGTATTAGATACATAGAAAAAAATAATAAAGGCACTGAAAGGCAATTAAACGTTAATTGTATCGTATGTAACGATAGGAATACATGTATTGATTTCAACTAAATTTTTTTTTTCGATAGCGCATAATAATGATGGACAACACTTTTACAGTAGAATTGCATTGTTTCATGCAATAATAATTAAACAAATATATATTTAATAGACACTTTGCAAATATTCGATGATCGGTAATTATTAGATAATTTTGTCGGTAAATATCGGATTATTAACTAGTAATTAACCATATGGATTTCAATGTATGGTACAACAGTTTATGTATAAAGTAGAATTAACAGCATATCACTTGCCTTACAAGCCTCGGTGGCAAACAATACTCAACATATTGTTCCTCTTTTTTAATACTTGAACCCTTACACCGATATTTTCTTATGATCTTTATGATAATAAAATCATTTTTCTATCCGGCGACTTGATGCTTTAGCAACAAAATATATCTACTTGTTCTTCTTTTACGCGTTAAGATGTTAGTGTAGGTAAATTGAGCAATACTGATTTCCTAGCAGTTTCCGGCCCCTAGCAGTTTCTGGCCCCTTTTCATTCGTCCTGTACGGTCTATTTTCAGCAATAAAGCCCCTGTGTTACTTAATCAAATGAGAGAAACAGCACAAAAATAAAAACAGCAGTTCATATATTTTGAAGAGTTTTCGGCTGTTTAAAGCTGCCTTAAATTAGGGAACTTGGTACATAACGAAATCCATAGCTACTCCTGGGGAATTATAGATAAATGCCCAAGTGCAAAAATTAATGTCAAATTCAATGTGCAATGTTACTTTTTGTTACTTTACCTGCATAGAATACAAGGACAGTATTTTCATATTTAGATATAAATTTCAAATAATTTATAGCACGGCAATAATTAACATTGAAAATGTAAAGGTTTGGTAAATTACTATGAAATTTTGAATAAACGCAAGAAAAGTATACAACTGTCTTACTCTAGATCTACTTCTATTTGAAAATAAAGTTTAAAAGCAAAATCAAATTAAAGGAAATGTTGGCCAGGTACCTAGCTGTACTACTATTAAAGTAGATTGATTCTCAATTCATTTCTTAAAAATAGCGTAATTAAAAACCGGAAATTGTTAGGAAACCAGTATAATTATATTATAATAAGTCAAACTCAAAGAAATGAAATGTTGCAAACCGTTGTGGAGACATTATATTATAAACGCAATTAAAACATTTCCTCTATTTTTAGGAAGACCTGTCTGAATTTGTGCAATATTTACAGATTGTTCCTTCCCAATTTTAATCTCATTAATAGATCAGTAGTGATACTTCGTAAAATCGTAGGAATATTCTTGTAACAAGTTGGCTTAATACCAATCAAATTCATTGAAATGTAAATTTTCATTAAGAAAGATACAATGTATGATGTTAACAATTAGATAATTGTTTGTCTAAATATTGTTAATAACACCTGGGATAGGTATGTGTTGTTACATTATTTGTATGTGTTGTTACAATTTTAATTTGAACGTGTATATATATACATTGGTATTTGCTTTACTTTTACAATTTACAAGAAAGAAATATACATAAGCCTTTGACTTCCTTTTCAATCCTGTTTTATATAATGTTGTTGTATCCTGATGGTATATGTTTGCATTATTTGAAATAAATACTGTTTAAAGGCACATTATGCGTCAGAAATGTATAAAATTTACTTACTTATGAAAGGGCAAACATGAGTATTATAAAGTTTAAGAAATGGTTTAAGTGCATGTTAGATGCTTAATACCAAAAAAAAAATAATATAAGTCTGAATGTAAATTTATTTGTCATAAAGGTAGCGGAATGTAAACGAAGAAGTATTTTGATTAAAAAAAATACTGTATCACTATATAATTATGCTAATTTCAAAAAGCAACAGAAGCAAAATATGGATAAAGTAACTGGCCAGTGAGTACATGTATCTGTTTCGAAACTATAACAGGACACCAAAAATAAAAAAGCTTTTTAGAAATAAAAATTAAAGCATTTTGGGGCATAATGGGCCCTTTTAATAAACCAATACCTGGGATAGGTAATATTTATTTTTGTATGAGTTCAAATGGCGATTTCATTTGTGAATGTATGAACATGGTATCTTGATATTGGAAAAAAAAACAACAAAAAACAATGTAAATGATCAATAACTTTGTGTTTTGTCTCAAATCATATTAGTTACCTCTCGAAAGAGCTGTTCGCAACAGCCCTCTTGAAGATAATGTCTACAATGTACCACATATATATAAACAATATATATATCTTATATTTAGCTCCATAAATGTACAGACAAAAATAGAAAGGATTGACACAGAGGAAGAAAATGAGTGAATTGGTGGTAATGCTTGACAAAAATTAGCTGTTCTTATTGTAACTATTTCATTGTGCCTCTATAGAACTTATGGACAGTAACATTTTGGGTGTTTTTTGAGGTTTTTTTATTGATTGTTTTTTATATAAAAATAAAGGTAATCATCTTAAAACTTCTTGTTTTCTGTTGTTTTTGTTAAATTTCATTTTCTTTCTTTGTAAGTGTTTATATTTTAAATAAATAATAGAAAATGGGGCGACTTTACCAAAAATCAAAATGGTTTTGGGCCGGATGATGTTAGCCTGGGGAATTTTCTTTCTATTTGTTCTATAGTAAATCAGTCACATTTGAGGCTTAATTCTGGATTCCACTGTTCTTGATGAATTATATACTGTCTTCAACTTTAAACATCAACACTATTCAAGTCAAATGAGGCCCAAAATATAATAGGTTAGCCATCTACTTTTTTCAGAAATCTTCATTCAGTTGTAACACAGTTTAAATTCACCACTTTAAAAACTCCTGACTGATGCTGGTGGGTGGTACATCTTTTATCCTTCCGCCAACAAATGAGTTTCCGGAGAATACACAAAAACAACTTTTAAACTCATCATATAACACACAAAAACTACACAAATGCAATAAATACACTTTAATTATGACTTAAATTGGGCCACTTCAAAATTTTAAAGAACTACTTTCTAGACTTCAACGGGTTCGGTCTAATTCTGTACCGGTTGACTAATTTGAGACCGGTTCCGGGAGAATAGTCTGTCATTCGTACGGAACGGTACGGTAAAATTCAACAAGGGGCACAACTCTGATTAAGAAAATTTATCCAAAATGGCCGACGATAACTCACCCACATATTCCCCTGACCATTTTCCAAGTTCTCCAGAAGAGGACTCTGTAGAGGTTGCCAAAAAGATGGGGAAAGTAATGAATTTTAATTGCTTCCTCAAAGATCGTAACGGCTTGTTGTGATTCAGTGCAGATAAGACAGAAGTTTGCACTAATCTATGTGAAAATAATTTTGTCCCTGTCCCCCACATAGGTCCTCCTCCTAGTCCAATATATTAGACGTTACAGGCTTGTTGTAGTTTTTGTCGGTCAAGCCTGACGTCTAATAGTTATTGCTCAAAAACGCATAGCATCATAAAAAATTCCAAAAATGTCTAGTGTCCTGCCTTGCAAGCTTTATTCAAAAGATTATCATATTTTCTTTCAATTTCATGCTCAATCATACACAAAAACTGTCAAACGATGTACTTATCAATTTAAAATAAAATATAAACATCAATCTGTTTTTGTCTATCAGCCATACTGGTTAAACAAGGTGCTTTACAGATTGATTTCAAATTTTTGAACGGAAAAATATATTCAAACACACTGACGGTGCATGGGCAATTATTTCGTTCAAAAAATATTCCGTTAGATTGTTCTGACTCAGTTAAACGCTTGCATTTGAATTAGCCAATCAGATTTCGCGCACTTTACGGCCGCCATTTGTTTATCGGCTGTAAAAGGAATTGAAATACATGAGAGGATTTAATCATGATTTTTCGGATGTGACAGGTTAATTATTTTGACAAAAGGTATTTATTTTTTAGTTTTGTTCATAAATAGGTAAAAAAATATGTAAATACACGCTGTCTTCATTGTTTTTCGTTCCGCCCGATTTTCTGGCGGAACATGCTATGGGTTTTTGAGCAATTTCGATATGACGTTGCTTTGCCCAGAAGCAAAAATATCTCAAAGCGACGTCATATTTATAGGACTAGTCCTCCTCCCTGTCCTCGCCTGTAGTGAGGTACGATTCGATAATTTATTAGACTTTTGCTCGTTGCAAACCGTACAAAATATAATTTTAAAGAGTCATCATGTACCCTCTGAAAGTAAATATTTCATTTCAAGATTCAAATCAAAATTTATTTTTGGTTTATATAATTTTCTAGACTTCCTGAAAAATGTCTACGTCCCTGTGAGGGGGTTGACATTAATATGCAATATAGATGAATCTGTAGAAAAACGTCAGCACAGCAGACATAACTAACATATTTTGCACAGATGATTTTTAAGCTAAAATCGGTCCGACTGCCTGACAGTTTTTAGGGACGAGGGCAGTTAATGTTCATTATTATATTGACGAATTCCTCAGTTGATGCTAGCGAGATTACTCTTCTTGAACATTGGGTTATGTAAAAATTCAGTGTCTATTCTAGGAATTGAAAAATAGGGGTGATTTTCCCCCCTCTATTTCAAAAAAGGGGGCGATTTTCAAAATCAAAGGGTGCCAATATAAACTGCCAATGTTAAAAAGTCTGCATTAAGTTTACACTGAGGCGTTCAACCGATGACATAATTAAAACAATAATATTTATTTAAGGCAGCAGAAGTTGTCCCCCCTTAATTTTTAAACGAAAACAAATTATTACAGAACTGCCGCGATTGATTATAAAGGGATTGGCAATACAAATAATCGAACTATCTTTCACGTCTAGATCGTAGCCAAGCTAGGAATTGCCTCATTTTTCTTGATTATTTACTACACTAAAATGGCGCCCAACTGTCAGACCTAGCACACTAGTTCCGGTCGATACGGAACATTCCGTTAATTTCCGTCAACTCACGTAACCAGTACCATACGGTACTAAATTATTATAATCAGCTTACAGTTACCTCCCTTCAGTTTTCGGTGTAAATGTAAACAAAACAACCAAATATAATGCGGGATGGAAGTTTTACGGTTTTGTTAACTTTTTTTATAGATGCGCGATTTTCACGCACATGATTTTCAATTGTGCGCGATCTGTTAAATACTAGCGTGAATCGCGCAATCGCGCGTCCTAGAATAGACACTGAAAATTATTTTCATAGGCCAACATCATTAATTTAGTCGAAAGCACACAGTAAACATCATGGCGTGCTTAAAGTATTAAAAAGGCGGAGTGCCTGGAATAAAAGAAAGTTAACGTGGTCAGAAAGAAGTGATAAGGAACAAAAAAAAGGGGGTGTGAAAAACCAGTTTAATTTAACGAAAAATGGAAGAAAGGGCAAGAATGGCTCAGTGCTATAAATTTAAATTTAATATGCAAATATCTGTCATAATATTATTTTGTTGTTTTGTTATAAATTAAGACATATTCAACACAGACCTTTGAGGCTGAGCTTTGTGCTGTTTGTTTAGCTTCTTGAATCAACAAAGCATCTTTTGTTGTTTTTTTAGACTTAATTAGCAGTCTACCATTTGCTAACTCTTAAGTGGTCAGGATTTTTGTTTTGGTGTCTGTCAATTGCACTATGTTGTAAATTTGTGCTACCACCATTTGCATAAGGGTTGTTCTTTTTTGTATCGCGGCACCATGTACAAAACAATCTATATTGTCCATCTACAACTTTCATTTCCAACCATTTGAATTCTTCTAACCAATTTTCTCTGAACTTTCTTTTTGTTTTAGACTTTGGTGTTTCTGGATTATTGTCATTTTTGGCACGCTTAGTTGGTGTGACACTCAAACTCTCAACATCACTTTCACGAGTACGTTTTGTACCAGCAAATCCTAAGTCAAACAGGCTTTTTTGAGCCATGATAAAATGCTTATTAAGAGCACATACACTAAAAATTTTAATGTAATATAGGGTTCGAACACGGCGACGTTAACACTAACGGTACATCAATTCAAATAAGCTGAGAATATGTAAGTTTATAAATACAGTTGCCTAAAATTTTGAGCAAAAACATTATTATGTTTTTAATTTTAATTTACTAAGGTGTTGAAAATGAACAATACCGGTAGACTAAATTAGCCACCTGCAAATATACTTCAAAACGTTCATTCCTACTTACCGCTGCAATTACAATTACCGCAGTCCAATCTTCATACGAAGTGTGACAAACCCCCACCCATTGTAAAAGCGTGTACAATATTGTTATTGTTTACCAATTAATGAAAATTATTATGCACACATGATATGCCGCGTATATTGATTAGCGACAACTTTCAATATCAATTCTCGCTATCAGACGCTAACCACGTGCGTATCAGTCAGTGATTGGCTTAAACCGCTTTAATGCGGATAATTCGTCACGCCTACTGTACCTGTAGGCGGGGCTAATAGCTCTGTCTAGCGCGGTGACGCAAATTGATTGACAAACAGTAAAGTTTCCATGCATCCATCGGAAATTTCCACGGGTCAAAAATGACACGCGAGCTGATTTTATGACGGGACAAATGAGTGCATTTGAGAATTTTCACGGGTCAAGACCCGTTTTATGACAATGTAAAAAACGAAATGTACTGTTCCTCCTGTATACTTGAGAAAGTTATATATGTAGTGAAAGCCAGGCCTGCCTGACTTTCACAAACGCTCTCAAACTGAGATAAATCTCAACTTAAGATTGTCTCAATATTGACTGAGATTCTTACTCACCTGAGAAAAATCTCAAGTTGGCTTTCTCTAAACTTTTTCTCAACATCATAAAGTTTTTCCTCCTTAAACAGTTAAATAGTAAAAAATAAGTAATAGAAATATCGCATTGTACTTCATTAGGTGTCACTACCCAGAGCTAAATCTGTACTGGAATTTTTCTTATTTTTTTTTGAAAAGGTCAATATTTTTTATTTAGTGATATGCTTTTATTTAGAAAGATATTATTCAACTCACCTTGACAACATAATGCTACTTTATCATACAAATCCTGAATTTTCATTTTTTGCAGACAAACATGTTACAGTGGATGGAGATAAGAGTGTCAGAACCTGAGAAAAGAACAACAACAGCCATGAAGATGACAGACACATATATGGTGTATCTAGTTGAGACAAGGTAGCTTCATTTTTTATAATAAAGAATCTGGCTAGTAATGTTGCATACATTTTCGCTGACCTCTGAAAATATACATAGAAGTGGCAGAGTGGTTATGGCCATTGACTTCAAACCACTTGCCTCTCACTGTTGTGGGTTCAAATACCTACAGGACTTTGTATTCTTTCATGTGATGAAGCTATCCTGCTAGCTTACACAATGTCGGTAGTTCAACTCAGGTGCCTGTTCTTGCTTGAAAGTGTAAAATCGCCATATGACCTATACCGACTGTGTTGGTGCGATGTGAAATCCAACACAACAACAAAAACAAGCTGGTTATGAAGTGATTAAAAAATTTTCTGTTCCTTATAGACGCAATTAGGAAGTATTTTCACAAGACAGAGAGAAAAAATTTAAAATTAATTGATGTTCTAAAATGTAATGAAATGGTGAATTGATGTATAATTAAATATTGAATATTGTTGATATCGTGATATTCATGGCATGATATTGAATGACTGTCATACTTTAAGTTCTAGCAGCACAGATTACAATACATGTATATAGGAGTAAATGTATGACTTAAAAAAAGTTGAAAGATTGAAGCAACTGTAAGTATTTGAGTTGTTTAATCAGTTCCTTGTTTCAATATTCAGGATTATGGACAACAGTGTTAAATGTAAAGGTGATGGTACAACTTCTTTATGGAGACGATATAGTGAATTTGAAATACTCAGAAATTACCTTGATATAATGCACCCAGCATTAGTTATTCCACCATTACCAGAGAAAAAAGTAAGTGCCATTTGAGTTTTATCATTCTTCTGGTAACTTTCATGGTGATTACAAGATCTAAATGGTAATGCAAGGTTTTTAGCCATGGGAAATTCTATAGAAGATGGAAATTCATGACATTCACAGTTATGTGTTTGGTCTTTATTATCCCCCGCCGAAAATTTTCGGCGGAGGATATAGAAATAGTCTCCGTCCGTCCGACCTTCCGTTCGTCCATCCGTCCGTCCGTCCGACATTTTTGTCCGGAGCATATCTCTAAAAGTATTAAAGTTATCAACTTGAAACTTCATAGGTGGATAGACCTCATTGAGGAGGAGTGCAGTGCACAAGAATGATAACTCTACCTTGCATGATTTTTGAGTTATTGCCCTTTGTTATTTTTCAAAATTGATTTTTGTCCAGAGCATAACTCCAAAAGCCTATGAGATATTAACATGAAACTTCATAGGTGCATAGATTTCACTCAGGAGGTGTGCAGTGCACAAGAATGATAACTCTACCTTTCTTAATTTTTAAGTTATTGCCCTTTGTTATTTTTCATACCTAATTTTTCACCTGAGTGGAGCATAACTCAAAAAGTGTTTGAGATATCAACATGAAATGTCATAGGTGGATAGATCTTATTGAGGAGGAATGTTGTGCGCAAGAATGATAACTCATCCCTTTACAATTTTTGAGTTATTGCCCTTTGTTTTTTTTCATGCTATTTTGTCCAGAGCTTATCTCAAAAAGTATTTGAGATATCAAAATGAAACTTCATAGGTGCATAGATCTCACTCAGGAAGTGTGCACTGCACAAGAATGATAACTCTACCTTTTATAATTTTTGAGTTATTGCCCTTTGTTCTTTTTCATACTTAATTTTTCAATTCAATTTTTTTCTCAAAAAGTATTTGAGGTATCAACTTGAAACTTCATAGGTGGGTAGGGATGCAGCACACAAGAATGATAACCTACCCTGCATTATTTTTCAGTAATTGCCCTTTGTTATTTTCAGCCATCAGTATTCACATAGGTTTCAAATCTGTAATAACTATAGCCATCAGTTTTCATTACCAAAAGACCTCTTAAAATGGAATTATTCCGCTCTACTACATAAACATTCTTCCAATGAGCAAACACATTCGGCGGGGGATGGCCATGTTGACATGGCTCTTGTTCTAATCCTTATTATGCTTAATTGTATAAGGAACTTGTTTTCCTTTGACATTAGATCAGACTATGGTAAATGTGAGGTATTTAAGCCAACAAGATAGAAATACTGTGATCTGTCCAGCTTTAAATTTGGAACTGTCCACTGAAAGTTTAAAGGATTTCAATATTGAATACAAAACATTGTCCTAGCAAAAGTATTAAGGATGGTCAGACAACAGAGAACAGAAGTGCAGACTGACCTTGCTATCTACTAGTGGTGAAGGCTGATAACTTCTGGTTCCTGTAGTCTGCAGGGTATGGGTTAAATCAGTCAGAATGCCAAGTACAATGTACTTTATTCTATAACAGTTGACAATATTGATAGAGTTGCAGTTACTGTAGATTGGAAAACATTTCGAATTTTAGTTTCATTGAAATGCTATTTATTTATAGGCTACATACACATGGCAGAATATGGCTACAGACAAATTTGAACCAGAATTTATTGAGCGTAGAAGAGCAGCGCTTGAAGTAAGCACATTATTTATTCCTTAAAAACAATTGTGTATGTTGTTTATATGAGTGAGACAACATTAATGATTACACCAGTCAGTAGTTGCCAAGTGTTGCAGTATCTGCCTTGTATACAAGAGGTTGTAGGTTTGTCTTATCTGCCATATTTACAATAAATTAATATTGATGTTATTAGTTATGTATGATTAATTATGTCATAAAGTTTTATTTCAAGTGTGTGTTCAAGAGAGAAATATATTGTTTTATTACTTTGGAAATATTGACATGATATACATGTATGAAGAATAATATATAAAAAAATAGAATAATTTAAAAATTGTCAAATATTACTGTCTATCAGACTTGGACTGTTTCTAACTTTCAGTTGAAGAAATATGTTTAGAATAAGTGTTATGCCCATAACTTTTGGTTATTTACTCTTATGATAAGAGTAAATAGCAAAAAAAAGCATGAAAGGACTCCAACAACATTCACCTCTAATGATAGACTAATTTTTTTTTCATGACTGTAAAATTTCATGTTTGGTAATTTAAACAGCAATATTCTGTTTGTAAAGGAAACTGTCTTCAGTAACCTTGTAAAGACAAAATAAAGGAAACTGTCTTCAGTAACCTTGTAAAGACAAAATAAAGGAAACTGTCTTCAGTAACCTTGTAAAGACAAAATAAAGGAAACTGTCTTCAGTAACCTTTTAAAGACAAAATAAAGGAAACTGTCTTCAGTAACCTTGTAAAGACAAATTAATATGTTAAATAAATTTTATAATCAAGAGTATTTTATATTTATTTTGACTGTGCAGTTAGTCTGTCACTTTCAACTGTATTGTGAATTAAGCGTAATAATAATGCAATAATAACAATTTTCCAGATATATTTGTTGAGATGTGCAGCCCACCCCATTCTGTGTTTGGATAAAATCTTTATCGGTTTTCTTCAAAAGGTATGAATAATTATAATCTGCCTGTCAGCTGATTGTTATATAACTTCTGAAAATTTGTTTCTACATTCTTATCTTTTACTCTAAAGTAATCATGTACCCTGGCACTCAAATTACACAAGCCTCTAAGAGTTGTTATTGAATTTTCCAATTTTGCTTGATTAACTTTTTTTGGTCAGGTAAATGAGACATCTATTAAAAATTATATGTTTTTTTGCACATTGATTAATATTTTACATAGTCACATATCTATTTTTGCTCAATAAATAACTTTTAAACAGGCATTGAAATGAGATTTTCAGCAGAAGAATGTACAATCAATTTTATTATTCATTTTACAGGATGAAGGCTGGAAAGATTCTGTATATGCAACAGAGTTTCAGAGTAAGGTAAGATTTGGTGTACCCGATATCTAGTGACAGATATCAGCAACTACATGACTGTATGAACTATGATAGCTTATATGTTCAAATCTAGCTATTTTATAAATTATTTTACTCTAAAAGTGTATAAAGCTATATATTTGCTGTCTGTGAATTGTAAAATTATTGTTGTTTATATTGTGATTTAAATGATAATTAAAGAATAACTAGAATGAAAGAAATTTGTATTTTTTATTGAAAGCGAATAGAGCATGGGTGAAATCATTGCCAACGGGCAACCCTACCAAAAATAGCAGCAGAATATTTTGTTCCGGAATATTTTATTCTGTTTACGTTCACTTAATATGTATATTGAACTGCACAGACATTCTTTGTTACATATATTTCAACAATGACCAAAAGGTTATGAAAACAATAATTTTACTGTTGTTAAATATTCATAAGATATGTCCACAGATTTAGCTTTATACACTTTAACTACCTGTTGTGAAAGAAAAAGTTTTTTGGTTAAAGAATACATGTATCTCTAAATGTGCTTGTTTTTGTTTGACTATTTGAAACATCGGCTTAACATTTTACATGTGGAAATCAACTTTGGCAAGCACAATATTATCTTGTAATATGCTGTTAAGCTTTCTAACAAGTAATTGCTTTATTTTTTTCTTAATTTAAGGCACATGAAGCCTCCGAAATGAATGAATTTTTCTTTCCCTAAAAAGGGCAAACATATGTTTTAAAAATTAATGTTGTAATAATTGATTTAAAACATGCAAATTGCTTATCACTAGAAGGCAAAAGCCCTGAATGTGAAATAATTTGTAATCAAAAAGGAGCAAAATTTATGACTGCCATACAAAAATCTGGACTTAATTATTATACGTATTGCCAAAAAGAAAGAGAAGCAAAAGGTGGCTCAACTAAATAGCAAATGAGTAAGGTTTGGGCATCAAAAGTAAAAAGCTTTTGAAAAATAAAAAACATAATTGAGGCTTACCCTGTGATGGGTGTTTACGAATTGAGTCAATAATAGTAATTGATACATTCTATATTTAATTAAAAGAATAAGGGGTAAATTCTGTTACAACATGTTAGATGGTACTTGGCTATTTTGCTTATTCTACTGTTTCTTGCTTATTTTCATTCTCCATTCTTAGGCTGTGGTATGTATGCATATTTTTATTGATCCCTCTGTTTGTTTCCAGGCAGAATCTAGATTGAAAGCTATCAGCGCATCATTTCGTCTCAAGAAACCAGATAAGTATGTATTGACAAAATTCCTTTTCTAATGCTTATTAACTGCAAAGAGTTTGTTAGCTGATATTCTAACCTTTTCAGCTTCAACCTGCTGAAACAAGTGATGAGGCTTTGCCATCAGCATAAGGCCAGGCCAGCCTGCACAATTGTGCAATCTGACTACAGTCTATACTGTTGGCATTTCTTTTTTTTTAAGCTCACCTGAGCTAGCTCAGGGTGAGCTTTTAGGATCGTTGAAGGCTTTTCGTCCGTCCACACATGTTCGTTAACACTCTAGCGGTCACCTTTTTGCCTCAATCATCATCAAACTTTGTCAGGATGCTTATCTAGTTGATAGCTCGGATGAGTCTGAACATGGGTCATCTCGGATTAAAAACAAGGTCACAGGAGCTAAAAATAGGAAACCTTGTTAACACTCTAGCGGTCACATTTTTGCCTCAATCATCATTAATCTTGGTCAGGATACTTGTCTAAGTGATACCTCGGATGAGTTCGAACATTGGTCATCTCCGATGAAAAACTAGGTCACCAGAGCTAAAAATAGAAAAACCTTGTTAACACTCTTGTGGACACATTTTTGCCTCAATCATCATCAAACTTGGTCAGGATGCTTATCTAGTTGATAGCTCATATGAGTTTGAACATGGGTCATCTTGGATGAAAAACTAGGTCACCAGAGCTAAAAATAGAAAAACCTTGTTAACACTCTAGTGGTCACATTTTTACCTCAATCATTATCAAACTAGGTCAGGATGCTTGTCTAGGTGATAGCTTGGATGAGTTTGAACATGGGTCATCTCGGATTAAAAACTAGGTCACAGGAGCTTAAAATAGAAAAACCTTGTTAACACTTTAGCAGTCACATTTTTGCCTCAATCATCATAAAACTTTGTCAGGATGCTTGTCTAGGTGATAGCTCGGATGAGTTCGAACATGGGTCATCTTGGATTAAAAACTAGGTCACCAGAGCTAAAAATAGAAAAACTTTGTTTGCACTATAGCGGTCACATTTTTGCCTCAATCATCATAAAACTTTGTTAGGATGCTTGTCTAGGTGATAGCTCAGATGAGTTCGAACATGGGTCATCTGGGATGAAAAACTAGGTCACAGGAGCTAAAAATAGAAAAATCTTGTTAACACTCTAGTGGCTACTGTTTTGATCCAAATATCCTGTAAATTGGTCTGAAAGTTTGTTTTGATGATTTCTAGGTCAAGTTCGAATATGGGTCACCTGGGTAAAAACTAGGTCACACTGCTCAAATATGGATAATTCTTGTTAACACTCTAGTGTTCACATATTTGACTCATCTGTCATGAAACTTGGTCAGAATGCTTGTTCGGATGAGTTTGATGGGTCAGGTGAGTGATCTAGGACCATCATGGCATTCTTGTTTCATTTTGATATCAAAATCTCATAAAGTTTGAATGGACTGGTCCAAATTTTACTTGTTTACAGGAAATTACATAAATTACAGGTATTTCAATATCAAAATGTTATGATAATTACGTTGATTTTCTTTTACTGAAAAGCAGGATGGCATGGCTGTATTATCAGAGGGACAGAGTTAATAATCTCAACTCAAGATTTGTTTTAGGTAAACTTGTGCAGGCCTCCATAGTTTTTGATAACCATGGCATTTATATTTTTACTTTTTAAACTGTGTAACCTTAACTGGCTAGAGTGTTAAATTGATACATTGACTTTGTTGTTGGTTCACACATTCATTATTAATAATGTCACTAATTTCAGACGATTTGAAGAAGTAAAGAATTACAGTGGAGAACTACAGAGTAACATAGCCAATCTTCTTAAAGTTCGAGCTGTAAGTCTACTTTTACTCAGTACATTTTTATGCCCCCTTTTGAAAAAAAGGGGGTATATTGCTTTGCACTTGTCGGTCCGTCGGTCCGTCGGTCCGTAGACCAAATGGTTTCCGAGTGATAACTAAAGAACCCTTAGGCCTAGGAACTTCAAACTTGGTATGGTGATTGGTCATGACAAGTAGATGACCCCTATTGATTTTGGGGTCAAGGGGTCAAAGGTCAAGGTCACATTGACCTTGTAAGCAAAAACGGTTTCCGATCAATAACTAAAGAACCTTAAGGCCTAGGAACTTCAAACTTGGTATGGTGATTTGTCATGATCAGTAGATGACCCCTATTGATTTTGGGGTCAAGGGGTCAAAGGTCAAGGTCACATTGACCTTGTAAGCAAAAACGGTGTCCGATCAATAACTAAAGAACCTTAAGGCCTAGGAACTTCAAACTTGGTATGGTGATTTGTCATGATCAGTAGATGACCCCTATTGATTTTGGGGTCAAGGGGTCAAAGGTCAAGGTCACATTGACCTTGTAAGCAAAAACGGTTTCCGATCAATAACTAAAGAACCTTAAGGCCTAGGAACTTCAAACTTGGTATGGTGATTTGTCATGATCAGTAGATGACCCCTATTGATTTTGGGGTCAAAGGTCAAGGTCACATTGACCTTGTAAGCAAAAACGGTTTCCGATCAATAAGTAAAGAACCTTAAGGCCTAGGAACTTCAAACTTGGTATGGTGATTGGTCATGATCAGTAGATGACCCCTAACGATTTTGGGGTCAAGGGGTCAAAGGTCAAGGTCACATTGACCTCTTGGGTAAAAACGGTTTCCGATCAATAACAAAAGAACCCTTAGGCCTAGGAACTTCAAACTTGGTATGGTGATTGGTTATGACCAGCAGATGACCCCTATTGATTTTGGGGTTAAGTGGTCAAAGGTCAAGGTCACATTGACCTTGTAGGTTAAAAACGGTTTCCGATCAATAACGAAAGAACCCTTAGGCCTAGGGACTTCAAACTTGATATGGTGATTGGTCATGATCAGTAGATGACCCTATTGATTTTGGAGTTAAGGGGTCAAAGGTCAAGGTCACATTGACCTTGTAGGTAAAAACGGTTTCCGATCAATAACGAAAGAACCCTTAGGCCTAGGGACTACAAACTTGATATGGTGATTGGTCATGATCAGTAGATGACCCCTATTGATTTTGGGGTCAAGGGGTCAAAGGTCAAGGTCACATTGACCTCTTAGGTAAAAACAGTTTCGGATCAATAACTAAAGAACCCTTAGGCCTAGGAACTTCAAACTTGGTATGGTGATTGGTCATGATCAGTAGATGACCCCTATTGATTTTGGGGTCAAGGGGTCAAAGGTCAAGGTCACATTGACCTCTTAGGTAAAAGCAGTTTCCGATCAATAACTAAAGAACCCTTAGGCCTAGGAACTTCAAACTTGGTATGGTGATTGGTCATGACCAGCAGATGACCCCTACTGATTTTGGGGTTAAGGGGTCAAAGGGAAAGGTCACATTGACCTTGTAGGTAAAAATGCTTTCCGATCAATAACTTAAGAACCCTTAGGCCTAGGAACTTCAACTTGGTATGGTGATTGGTCATGACCAGCAGATGACCTATTGTTTTTAGGGTCAAGGGGTCAAAGGTCATGTAACATTGACCTTGTAGGTAAAAACGGTTTCCGATCAATTAACTAAAAACGCTTAGGCCTAGGAACTTCAAACTTTGTATGATGATTGGTGGTGACCAGCAGATGACCCCTATTGAGTTTTGGGTCAAGGGGTCAAAGGTCAAGGTCATGACCAGTAGATACTTGATAACCTTTATTAATTGTTTGATCACTGGGTCAAAAGTCATGCATAATTACCTTATCACATGAATAATTGGCTGCTGATAGGGGGCATACATGTTTTACAAACATATCTTGTTAATCTAAATTTGTAGTGGTTCTACACTGTATATTCTCTAGCATTAAACCAAAGCTACATAGTTGTATAAAACTATATTGTATACCAGCATTCATGACATGAAACATGTAGACTTATTGTGGTCTCTGAAAAAGGGTCGGTTTAAGATGTTCTAAATTTGAAACATGTCTTTGATTTTCCCCAAGTGTCTTGAGATGTCATGTATGCAATATTAAAATTGGATTTTTTCCACCTCATAATAAAATGCTTATATCAACAAATTGCTTCAACACAGAGGTTGTAACATATAGAAATATAGTGTAAAATAATAAACTTAAGAGTCTAATCATGGTTAGTCAAGAGTATATCAAGAATAGATTTAAAAAAATTGATTGTGTATTATAGAGGATGGCTGATCATCAGTATGGTATACATAAACTGCATGCAAACTATCACCGAGTGTTCAACGAATGGAGTGGTATAGAGAAAGATATGTCAGAACCTCTACAGAGTGCTGGGCATTATATGAATGTGTAAGTATTGCAGGGAAGTAAATGAATATTCAAGTATTGCAGGGCTTTGTATGAATGTGCAAGTATTGAAGGGCATAATATGAATTTATAAGTATTGGAAGGAAAAATATGAGTGTTAAAGTATTGCAGGGCATTATATGAATTTACAAGTATTGCAGGGCATTATATGAATTTATAAGTTTTGGAAGGAAATATATGAGTATGAAAGTATTGCAGGGCATTATATGAATTTACAAGTATAGCAAGGAATTATATGAATGTGAAAGTATTCTGGGGCATTATAGGAATGTGTAAATATTGTAGGAAATGATATGACTGTGTACAGTAAGTATTTCAGGGTATTAATGAAATATGTAAGTTTTGCAGGGATTTATATTAATTTGCAAGTATTTCAGGGCATTATATGACTGTGCAAGTACATCTTTATGAAAATTGCTTTATTTTCCCCATATCAACAAGGCCATGGTTCTAGTTTCCTCAAAGCTGCCTGAGTTAGATTTGAGCTATTAATTATGGTTAAGATTCTTACAGGGATTCACAGTCTATTGATGCTATATTGGAGGAGGAAGAACAATATGCAGATCAGTTGAAGGAGTATATGGCATTTGGTGAATCTCTCAGGTAAGTTGACTTTATTCTTTGATCATCTCCTTTGGTAGCATTATTTGTTTGTTATGCTTGTGTTATAATTAGAATTAATACACTTGTTACTATAATTTATATTTAACAAATAATACATGGCCTTGAGGGCAATATGCAAGTTTACGGATTGATTGGTCAGACTGAGGAAGGTATATGGCCCGAAGCGCAGCTGAGGGACATATACCTTCTGAGGTCTGACCAACCAGTCCGTAAACTTGCATTTTGCCCGAAAGGCCATGTTTTATTTGTTATATTATACCGAATCTAAATCCTTTCATCCCTTTTGTTGCTGACATTTTTACTATAATTTACTTTCAAATAATAATTTATTTGTTCAGTGTGTGAAATATCTCAAACCCTAGTCGGAATAATTATTATTATTTTCAAGTGATACAGCAAAAAATCATGCTCTTCTTTTGTTATTCAATTTTTGTTAATCAAATTAAACAGGCAAAAAAACCTGATCTTTAAGATTTAATATGACGTCATCCAGTCCATATAAGAATGATGGACCGTTAATACACTTGTTACTATATACAGTAACATAATTCCCCTGATTTCAACTGGTTATGAGTGTCACATGACTGATAAGGAGTTTGCGGCCTGGGACATACTGCAGATTAAATTGATATTATCAGGCTTAGTATTATAGCCTTACCTTGCTAAATTTCTTAATTGGACTTGTCCATCTCTTAGTCTCTAACAAAAACATGTATTAGTTTTTCCCATGAAAGGAAGAAACTACAAATAAGAGGTACACATCTATGCATGTTAAAATGTTAAAAGACCTTTCGTTATTTTCTGAACTGGGAATCTACCCTGCTTTACAACAGTCCATACCTTTTATATTGGAGAATTTTAGCATGGTGACCCTTTGGAAAGTAAAAGAATTAACCAGAACCTATTTAAACACGTGAATGGTTCTGTTAATAAAAAAAAAAGCCATGCAATTTAAGCCTAAAAGTTGAGTTTTGAGAATTTTCACAGTTTGGGGAATTGTCTTTAAATTGGGGATTTTATGCGAAATTTATTATTGAGATCCATAATAAAGCTGTTTATTTCTATTAATGAACAGGTCAGTATGTAGGAAGTATGAATGTATGCAGTATGACCATGAAAGAGCCGAGGATAGTCTTGCTAGTAAATCCAGTCAAAAAGAAATGCTGGTATGTCAAGTGTTCATATTTGAGCCGTGTCACGACAAAACCAACATAATGGGTTTGCGACCAGCATGGATCCAGACCAGCCTGCGCATCCGCGCAGTCTGATCAGGATCCATGCTGTTCGCTATCAGTTTCTCTATTTGTAATTGTGTTTGTCAGCGAACATAATGGATCCTGATCAGACTGCGCAGGCTGGTCTGGATCCATGCTGGTCGCAAACCCATTATGTTGGTTTTGTCATGACACGGCTCATTTGTTTTCTAGAGATTGTGCATGCCAGTATATGCATTATTTCTGTGACAAGCATGCATTAAACAAAAAAAAATTAAACCAAAGACATTTTGTATGAATCCCACTCATGACAGAATTAAATGTCAAGGCACCAACTCTTTCTTAACCACCAAGCACAATCCCCTGCTTAAGGTTATGTTTAATAATCAAGGGGGGATATAATTATGGTTAATGTTCTGAACAAATGCTATAAAAGTAAGTGCCATATTTGTTTTTCAAAGAATTCTGCTTTTAGTCATTTATAATTCCTAAACACCAAAAATTCATCTTTCGAAACAATCTGTGCCAAGTTAATATCCTTATAATTTCCTTTGATATGCATTACATAATTTATATGTGAACTTGTTTTAGAACAATAAGTATTTTTGTTTTTCACATACTGATTATTAACATCAGGTTACATTTTAAGTTTTTAGAACAAAAGCGTCAAGAGGAGACATAAATGAGCCGTGTCATGACAAAACCAACATAATGGGTTTGCGACTAGCATGGATCCAGACCAGCCTGCGCATTCGCGCAGTCTGATCAGGATCCATGCTGTTTGCTTACAACTCTATAACAAGTAGAGAAACTGATAGCGAACAGCATGGATCCTGATCAGACTGCGCGGATGCTCAGGCTGGTCTGGATCCATGCTGGTCGCAAACCCATTATGTTGGTTTTGTCATGACACGGCTCAAATAATGTTAAAATTTGTTTTGATAATTTGATTATTGTTCTATGTAAGGCTCAGGGGAAGACTGCAGGAGGATTTAGCCTAAGTGGAATGAAGAAAGCTCTGTTTGGTAACGACACACAGGAGCAACGGGAACTAAAGTTGAAACATCTAGATGAGCAAATCAAACTTACAGAACAAGAACTGGCACAAATTAATGAAGAAACACAGTAAGTTGTTTATCTTGTCACGAAATAATTTTCTATTTTATCTATTCTACTGTCGTTGTTTTTTTATCACTTTTGGGGGAAGGGGGTCGGTGCCCTTTGGAGGGGGGGGGGGAATGCAAGAGGAGGGGGAATTTTATTTGTTTATTTATTTTGTTTATATTGTTTTCTTTCCGGTAGAAAAAGGGAGCAGCTGTTGCAACACAAAGTTTAAAATATGTTGCTTTCTCTTAATATATGGAGCTAAAATATCAACGTGTCGCATGTTAAACTTGTTGGGATGCCAGGAGTAGCTCCCCTTACCTACCCGTGAACGATTTGTAAACAACCTTGCTTAACAGTAAGTCTTACAGGCATAAAATAAAACAAATTTCGGCAGTTAGTTGCAAAAAAAAAAATATGATATTCATTGCATGCAGATTCGGGCTTCTGTATAGGGGGAAATTTCAGCTTTGAGGGGGAAAAAACATACTATTTTGAGGAGGGAATGGGGCCAAATTTCGCCAAATATTGTGGTGAAAAAAACACTGACTTTATATGAATTGTTTGTGGTACAATCAGTCAGAGTTGTCTATCAAACTCCAAGGTTAGTAGGTCATTGTGTAAGGTGGCTCTATAGTTTTCTTGCGTAAAAGAATAATAATGGGGTGATTAGAAACTACAGTAGTGAGGGGCTAGTGGTTTGAAGTCATTGAACATAACCACTCAATTACAGATGCCCCTGAAATTTTACTTGTTTTGATACTTTTTTTAAACCAGGTTTTCAACGAAAACCGGGTTATTGTAATGCCAAATTCGGCGGGCAGGTGGGCGGGCAGGCGTCAACTTTTGGTTTCCGCTCAATAACTTTAGTTTGCTTTGGCCTATTGACACCAAACTTGGTGTATGGATAGCTTATATCAAGAGGCAGCTTGGGATTGCTACCCAGGTGTCTGTGATCAAGGTCAAGGTCACTGTTACTAAAAATAGAAATTCAGTTTCCGCTCAATAACTTGAGTTTGCTTTGACCTATTGACACAAAACTTGGTGTATGGATAGCTTATATCAAGAGGCAGCTTGGGATTGCTACCCAGGTGTATGTGATCAAGGTCAAGGTCACTGTTACTAAAAATAGAAATTCAGTTACCGCTCAATAACTTGAGTTTGGTTTGGCCTATTGACACCAAACTTGGTGTATGGATAGCTTATATCAAGAGGCAGCTTGGGATTGCTACCCAGGTGTCTGTGATCAAGGTCAAGGTCACTGTTACTAAAAATAGAAATTCAGTTTCCGCTCAATAACTTGAGTTTGGTTTGGCCTATTTACACCAAACTTGGTGTATGGATAGCTTATATCAAGAGGCAGCATGGGATTGCTATCCAGGTGTCTGTGATCAAGGTCAAGTTCACTGTTACTAAAAATAGAAATTCAGTTTCCGCTCTATAACTTGAGTTTGCTTTGGCCTATTGACACCTAACTTGGTGTATGGATAGCTTATATCAAGAGGCAGCTTGGGATTGCTACCCAGGTGTCTGTTATCAAGGTCAAGGTCACTGTTACTAAAAATAGAAATTCAGTTTCTGCTCAATAACTTGAGTTTGGTTTGGCCTATTGACACCAAACTTGGTGTATGGATAGCTTATATCAAGTGGCAGCTTTGGATTGCTATCCAGGTGTCTGTGCTCAAGGTCAAGGTCAATGTTACTAAAAATAGAAATTCAGTTTCCACTCAATAACTTGAGTTTGCTTTGGCCTTTTGACACCAAACTTAATGAATGGGTAGCTTATATCAAGAGGCAGCTTGGGATTGCTACCCAGGTGTCTGTGATCAAGGTTAATGTATGTGGTTTTCATGTTATAACTTGAGTTTGCTTTGACCTTTTGACACCAAACTTGCTGAGTGGCAGCTTTGGATTGCTACTTAGATATCTGGGAGCAAGTTCAAGGTCATTTGCTTTAGCTTACAATAGAATTTTCAGCTTCTACCCAATAACTTCAGTGCACTTTGACCTATTGATTGCTGTCACATAAAAACTTGGCCGTTGAAAACCTGGTTTTCGTCGCATTGCGGCGCTTCTTGTTTATATACTAGTATATTACTTATTGATATAACACTTGAATATTATAAAATATGTATCAGAATGTAAATTAGCCACTATGACAGCAAATAAAGTGGGGCTTTAGTGTCCTATGGAGACATTTGTAGTTACACATACGATCATACATTCTTTATTTGTTGACTGATTTGCATTAAAATACATTGACAAACTTCAGGGTCAGGTGAATCCTCTGATTTGAGAGAAATTCTTGTTTTCCTCTGAATTCTAGTGTGTTGTAATTAAATTTCAGAAAATTTGTAGAAGCTGCCTTGCGTGATATAGACAGATTTAAAAGACAGAAAACAAAAGACCTGAAAGAGATTTTCACAAATTACGCCATCATGCAGATCAAACAGTGTAAAAAGGTAAGAAAAAAAAGTATATTTGAACCTTACCATGACAAAACCAACCTAGTGTGTTTGCGACAAGCATGGATCCAGGACAGCCTGTGCATCTGCTCATCTGCATAGTCTGTTCAGGATCCATGCTGTTCACCTACAAACCCTATTACAAGTAGGGAAACTGATAGCGAACAGCATGGATCCCGACCAGATTGCACGGATGCGCAGGCTGGTCTGGATCCATGCTGGTCGGAAACGCACCATGTTGGCTTTGTCATAGCGCTGCTCAAATTTTTATAATGTGAATACAACTGAAGATTACTCTTTCAGAATGTAAGTACCGTATCTATAATGAATAGGATATAGCGGCAGTTTAAATTCTTGACAAGTGGGAGTTGAAGCAATGCAATACGGGTAACTTACAAGAATTTGAGACATTTATAACATTTGATGACAAATGTTTGTTTTAGACAATCGTAGTGGACTTTAAGGTCATGTCAAAGAGAGCACTGGTTATTTCTGCATGTCAAAAGCGATATAGAGCTTATCTTATACTGTTATATATATTTCAACTCTAAATAAATATTGACTTTACTTGATTTGACTTTTGGGGATTCTCTTAAGCTGGTTATATTAACTTACCCAAGTGCATACTTTGAAACTATTTTCTTTTTTTAGGTGCAAACACTCATATGTTATTTGTTGTATAGAATTGTATTTCATATATAAACTTTAATGTTTTTTTCAGGGCATTGCAATCTGGACAAGTGCTAAAGATTGTTTTACTAAAATGTAAGAAATAATTAATATGAGTGAGAAATTACAGCAGAGTTACGGAATGTTATGGATGGAAACAGTTTAAAGGTGGTTGCTCAAGGATAGGTCATCTTGTTCACAGACAGTTTTGTTTTGTACACCATGTGTATACATAATTACGTGTTGTGTGAATACACAACTCAGTTGCATAGAATTTGATTTGCAGTGTTTTACAGAAGTGTACACGTTACATGTATACATATATATATATAATGTATATGTAGTTGTATTGTTCAACATTCATGATATCAAAATTCATGATATTGACATTGACAGTCGGGACAGATTTAGCTGTGTAGCACAGTGTGTTCATTATGTGTAAACAGTTATCTTGTATGGCATATACAATTATGTTGCCTTCAGCCGTGTTGTTTGCTGTGTACAGTATTATTGTATGCAGTTTTTGTCTTATTTAGTACACCAAATCATAACATATATTGTAAAGTTTGTGATAGCATAGTGCAATTAGAACCTACTCATTTCGCCTATATGACTGAAATACTGTTGGAAAAAGGCGTAAAATGAAACAAACAAACAAACAAACCTACTCATTTAGAAGCTAGTCAAAACCACCATGTTGGATAAAAATTTGGAATAACTATTTTTTATGTTTTTAATGTGTAATAGGTAAAGGAGAAATGTACAGCAAAAATTTAAATTCAACTGAGGTTTTTTGACATAACAAGACAGGATTTTTTTTTTTTTTGATACCTTAACTATTTTTTCATTGTTCAAAATGTCCTTAATTCTTTGAAAAGAGTTAAACACTAAATAAAATAATGGCACTATATATTGTTTTTTTTTAGTTTATATTTATTTATTATCATCTGTTTTATTTGCCATGTTGATGTAAGATTTTCTAATTAACATTTTTAAGCTTTGGATGACCTCAGTGGAGTTCCTTTAATAAGCATTGTTTGGCAGATGAATCTAGGAATGTTTAATACATTTGTAGTTGTGTGTTTTAGTGTAATCTGGATAAACTGTAGCCATTTTTGTCAATTACACAGATCAAGTAGCTCTCTTCTGAATCAAATTACATGTAATTAAATGTGATAAACTGTGTGAAATAGTTTAATTGGTTGAAGGAAATTTATGTTTGGAAACATAATGTGTATGATTAAATTATTAGTAGGATAACTTTGCTACCATTGCATCTTAAGAATATTGGATGTTTTTTAACAGTTTACCGTCTAAAGAATCATAATAGGAGGTCACTATTCAAGGCCCATAACTTGTATTGATTTTGACTGAATTTTAGCCCTTTTTGAACTCAGAAAAATTCTTAGTTAAAGTTTGCATGCAACATCATCTTTATAGCAATTGAAAGTTTTTACTATTTGAATTAAAATTCAAGGTCACTGTCAGAGACCCATAATTCTGTCATGGAATTTTGAGTGAAATAAGGCCTTTTGTAAACTAACCAAAATTCTTTGATCAATAACCAAGGTTCGAAACTGTGTCATGTACATTATTTGTATATTATTTTTAATGAAATCTTCCTCTTAATTTAATTCTTACATTATCCACTCATATTTTGCTATCAAGCACTGGGAATATTGTCGCAAGCTGCTATCAACATTTCTTTTTTCCTCTTTTAATGTGTTTAATTTTCTTTTGCAGTTTAGATGTTTATTTTGTAAATTTTGGAAACATCCATTCTAGATTGTGTCACAGTTTTTTTGTCATTGCTTTTTTTGCCTAAACACATTTCACCCCATGTTCAAAATGGACCATTGTATATTAACATTCCAGAGTTGTTAGTAAACTGCATTTGTTTATTGCAGGGGTTGTTTTTAAGCTACATAGTCCTGTTACTTTTTATTTACATTTTTCCACCGTATACAATGTTTTTGATAATTTGCAGTGAAACAAAGGACCCCCCCTTCTCTATACAAGTAGTTTATTTATTTCACCTTTGTATTTAAATGATAAATTTGTTGTCATGCATTTAAATAATTGGATTGACTATAATAAATAATTTTGAAGCTTTTAATTAAAAAGAATTATTTATCCATTAAAATATGAAGATATGTTAATATAATTACTAACCAGAAAAAAGAAAAAGGCCAAATAAAAGTTCCATTGTACATTTTATTTGGCTCCTGTTGCTCTTTAAGTTTAATCCTTCATGAAAATATATTGATATACATGTACTGTATAAATAGATCATTGAATGTACTTTTACTTCAAAAATTTAGGTTATCTGCCTTTACTTTTCTTATGGATGAAAATTGTTGTAAATATATTTATTTGTGATTTATTTTAAAATGTTGCTGCATTTTGTACATATAGTATTGTATTTATAAATATGATTCACAGTTTTATATGTAAAGTTGTAAAAAAACATGAGAAATTAAAAGGGAAATGTGCAATACATACAAACGGGTTTGTTGTTATAAGCTCATCCAAGTCAGTGCAAAATGTGCTAACAAGTGAGCTTTTTATGAAGGCGTGATATATGTTTTGTACTAATCTGTGCGTGATTATCTGAAATTTCTTTTAATTCTCTTAAACCACGTGGTAGATAATGACCACACTATCTTCTCTTTAACCACATTGTACATTTTGACCACACTATCTGCTCTTTAACCACATGATAGATTTTGTCCACATTAACTTCTCTTTAAAGCTGTAAAGTCACCATATGACCTATATTGTGTGTGTGTGACATAAATTCCAACCCCCACACAAACGTTAAAATCCAGTGCTAGAGGTCAAATTAGCCTACCCTTTGGGTCATTTAGTTTACATAGACTTATATCAGAAAACACGATACATTTAAATTTTCTTGTGCAAAATCACATTGACTAAAGCTTAGATGAAATGTAGCTTTAGTAAGTTGATCACCACAAAAGTTATTTGATTCAGGTCCCAAACCTGTGTAACATATGTTACATTGACTTTATTTGGAAACTACACAGGAAGTTATTTGGGATGCACATATACCGGGTACCCTCTTCTATATAAATCACTGATCTATGGGTCAAAATTAGACCAACTTTTGGGTCAGGTAATTCACATAGACATAATATAGGTACCACAATTAAATCTGCTTGCATGAAACTATATGACCAAGAGCTTAGATATTTGGCATAGCATTGCCTAGTTAACCACTTAATCCAGACCCTGGGGGTCACATGACCCTGCCTCAACAGTAGATGTCCATTAAGTCAGATATTGATAAAGAAAATAAAGGCTGTATGAGAAAATGTAGCAAAATCTATTTTTAACCTTAGACCTAGATACCACTGACACAAAATCCCATCAAATGTTACATATCTACAGAAATCTGGCAAAAATAAAGGGTTTACGAGGACTTAGGTGAGTGATGGAAGGATGGACATACAAGCCAGTAAGTACCAGTATTATACATGTGATTATGCACCCCTGACAATTTTTTTCATGGAATATGGAAATTAATAAACTTTTAAAGTGCCAATTTCTTCCTGTCTCAATAACTTCATATACATGTGTTTATAATTTGACCTTTGTTGACACTTTATTATTTATACACATGTAAAGTTTGAACACTTAAATTTTGCTCACTTGATTGGGAGGGAGAGAATTAAATTTGTAAATTTGGAGTCGCAGATTCTATCCTTCCGCCACACCAAATTTCAAGATTATCCCGGACATTTCCTTTTAGGGCTTTATGATCATTTGTCTCTCACCGCTGATTCAGAAATAATGTGGGATAAGTAGTCAGTAACTTGAAAAGAATTTGTATACAGTTAAGTTATCCAGAAATGTCAGTTTGGTAGACTGACACCTCCAGATATGTTAAAATCAATCTAACAGGAATATTCAGTCAGCATTTTGTCTAGTAACTAAATACAACAATATCACTTTGCATTAAAATTAGAGCTTTTTTATATTGCAGATATGAAATTAAAAAAATATTTCTAATCAAACAACAAATTTCTGATTTTATCAAAGTGGTGTAAGGCTATATATCTGGAACCTGTAAGGTAGGTCCAAAGTTACAGTTAACTTTTGGGGGGAAAAAGAATCATTTCAAAATTACCATTTGAAAGAAAAATATGTTTGTATATATATATACTCTTAAGGGAAAAATTAATGGTGCATACAAAATCATTATTAAATGGTTAATGACTGCTTGAAATAGAGGTGTAATATTTTTGTTACGCGACAAATTTTATGTCACAACTCGGTTTCATCAATCCGACCATAAAATTGTCGAGACAAGATAATTTACTGTTTATTATTTTCATGAGACAATAATAGCTTTATATACCATTTTTAAATGAACACATTCAAAATGAAAACAAATTTCAAGTTCAGAGCCATTTTTCATATCTGAGCATTTCGATTGTATGTCATTGTTTATATAATTCATTCACAACAGTAAAAATATACCTAACAAGACATAATGTTGTTTTTTTGCAAATGAATCTTAGTTCCTCTAAATTAAGTTTTGCTTAACAAAATTTATTTGTACCGCAATTCACTGGTTATTTTCAATATTTTATCTAACATTGTCCAGCACTTTACAAACATTTTACGCATTAACAGTTTGAGATGACTATACATTGTATAACAGAAATTGTAATGAATTAGTTTGGTCCCTTATTTGATGTGCTTGTAGAGAGAGAAATGCAATCTTTTCCTCACATTATGTAAACCAAAAATAAATTAAAATATTTCAAACTGCATTCAAAGAACATGCCCAAGTCTCACAGAGTTTTACGCGAAAGAACAACAGACTTTCAGAAATTTTCCTCATGATTTCTTAAATTCCTTGATATGTAGTCCTAACTTCCTAAAATAAATCCTAAGTGGAAGGCAAACCTGTAATAAATTTCAACTTTTTTCTGATTTCAATTGAGTGACCAAGCGTTTTCCTTCAAGCAGAATGGTTCATTACTGAAATCAAGACTTGCTACATGTTTTTTTTTTAAATGTGATGTTTTCTTTCCCAAAGGTTGGATTACTTTTTTTCTTAATTTCAACCATCCATCCCTTACCATGCAAGACCTGCAGTTTGGCCTGATACCTGTATAGAGCCAGGCCCACATGCAAGTCTGTGCAGACTGACAAATCTTTAAACTGTTTGTGGTTCAATTTTTGTAAATTAATCTCCTTTACTTTTCAAATGGACTTTTTAAAATTAAAAATCATGACAACTCTATAACACATATTCAGTAGCTTAAGGAATAAGATCTTGTCTGGTTCCAATTATCACTTGTCAGTATCCTAATTTTGCATTTAGATGAGTTTTTCCATCTCCAGATTGGTTTTCAGGAGGTAACCATACAGCATAATCTGGATCATCAGTTGTGTAACTATCGCCAGATTTCAGTTTTTTACTGTCTGATGAAGAATGTTTTGATTTTCTCTTGTTACTATCTCTTGTTTTTTTCTCACTATTGTTATCATCATTCTCATCATCATTCGCATTTTCCTCCTGTAATTTTTCAAGCACAGCAGCCAATGGTAGCGATGGTCCTTTGAGTCTTGATTTTGAATGAACTTCTTGTTTCACTGGGTCTAATTGTTTTGTTCTTTCCTGAGCAGGTGGCAATGCTGGCCCCTTAACTTTTGGCTGATCATCAGAATGTTTCTTTTCAACTTTAATTTCAACATCATTTTTACTGCTGATTTCACTCACTTTCTCATTTGCCTTAATGTCAGCCCCACTATTACTAGCAAGGTTATCATTCTTATCATCATCATCTTCTTCTTCACTTTCATCAGATTTTTCTTCAGTTTTTTCAGGTTTAGGCCCTGGCACTATCTTTTTGTGAGTTTTCCCATGCAATGGCCCTTTCATTTTTCCAACACTTGCTATCACACTTGGTTTTTTAACATCCGTTTTTAGACTTTTATTTGAAATTTCAGGAAGTGAAGCAGGTTTAGCAATGTTTACAAGCTTTCTTACCTTTTGTTCTTCTTGTTTCAATTCAAGTAACTGTCGTTTAAACTTCATTTTTGTCTTTGTATCCATCATTCCTGACTTTATAGCACTCATGTATGCATCCAATGCATCAACATCATCACTTTCCATAGCAGCTGCCTCTGCCTTTGCTTGTTCAAGTTTTGCTTCAATCTCCTCAATTTCAGCAATAATGCTCTTATGTTTTTCTACAAGAGTATCGTAAGTTTCAGTTACTTTATCAGTCTTTCCAACTTTATTTTTCCTTAGCTCTCTCTTTTTCTCAATGGCTCCAGTTCTATCTAAATACACATCTTCATCGCTGTCATAAAAATCGTCATCTTCCCAATTTCTCTGCTTTCGTTTCCGACTTTCCTGGGCTGATTTTCTTAATTCCCCATGCCTATCTAATATCCTGCATGCTTCAAGAGCGCATGCTATGACTGCCTCACGTTTCTTTCCTGACACTATAACCTCAGCCACTATTGGTTCACCAGAAGGAGCATCAATTGGAAGTTCAACCGTACATTTCCATTTACCGAACCCAGCCTCATGAAACTCATATTCGGGTAGTTCTAAACCCTCCCTCTCGAAATAACCATTTAGTGACTTCTTTGGATCATTTATATACAAAGCCTCATTTTCAGGCTCTATGGCAGCAAATGGATTTTCAGCGTTCTCATCTTCCTCTTCTATTTCATCATCATCAATACCCCACGAGCATCCCTGAAGCGATATTAAAATAGTCAATCTTTTAAAATATTCAACTAATTTATCTCAGCTTGACAGTGAAAAAATGACCATAATGTCCCATTAATACACGGTACTTACATCTTCCAAACTTCATAATGAATTACAATAAATAATACAAAAATCAACACATGCAAACAGAAGGATAATAGGTTTTTTGTGTGACCTTGACTTATAACCAAGAAACCTATTTCAGACATACTGAATTTCAAGACATTCATTAAAAAAATATCAAATCTACTCACAAATTATTAAAATTCTCATGCTTTTTATCATGCAAAACTTAACAGTAAATGATAAATTTCTCTTTAAACAACGCAAATTACCTTTGACTCCTCCCTCTTTTTCAGTAGCTCCGCCTTCCTTTCTGCTTCGTCTATCTCAGCCTGCCTTATTAAGTCAGCCTCTTTCTTCTGCTTTTCCCGCTGTTCTTTCATTTCTGCTGGGGACATTTCAGATTCCTCTTCCCTGTCAGTATCAGGGCCTTGTAAAATAAACAGCCTGGAATATACAATAATCTTATAAAAAAAATCTATATCAAATATTTACTGTTTATAAATTGACAGTATCACTGGCTTAAAGAAATTAGTGTTAATATTAGTGTTCATGAATTATAATAAAGACAATGATCTAACATGCAAGCTTTGAAATTCTAATCTATGTATACATTTAATATAACCTCTTCGACTATCAATCAACAGAAAGAGACCAGCCTCTGCCACTGCCCACCAGTATAGAACCATGCCAGCGTGTTCCTCTGTGCAATCTAACCAGGCTTTATACTGTTGGTACCTCAATTTTTGTATTTTGGTATTTTTGAAATCCCTTAAAACTTTGAATGTACTGTTCCAGATTCAAATCTGGACCAATCCATTACACAAATTAAGCAGGTTAAAGTTAATATTTAATTGAATTACAATCATAGAACTTGCATTTCAACTATCAATATGTCAAACTAAATCCTATTATTCAAGAGTAGTACTAGTATTAAATAAAGCTCCTGTAAAAGAGAAGAAATAATATTGGTGAAACTTCTTTATTATTTAACTTCAAATTTTGATGTCAGTTTTTTTTTATAACAAAACTATAAAAGCTACTACTTGGAATATAGTTTTTGTGTTTTGTTAATTACCTTGATGATCCACCAAACTTTAGGACATAGTCCACATGAATCTGATGAAACTTCTGTGATGGCACTTTATTCTTGTTTATCCAAGTACCGTGTGTGCTGTCCAGATCATATAAGTACCATCCTGCAGGATATTGTTCCGATTTCCCGCCGGAATATTGTATCACTGCATGATGACGGGAAAGTGAAGGATGCTCCATGGGTATGTCACAGCTTGGTAACCTTCCAATAACATGAAAAGTTTTGCTTGCTAAGTCTATATTATCAATCACTGAACCATTTTTTATTACCTCTAAGGCAAATTTTTCCTCACAAAGAGCACCCCATGCTGGTTCTTTATAAGGTATAGAAGCATTTGCTTGTTTAAACTGTTCAGCAGGTGACAAAACAACTGTTTTCTTTGATGGGAATTTCTCATCAGTGTTTTCATATTTTTTGTGTGCTGTTTTTGTGGTTTCTTTGAGATCCTTTTCAGACTTCACGGTTTCAGTTTCAACTTGTTCAGTAGCTTCTGATTTCTTTATGTCATCACCATCATTTTTCTGTGGCAATATTCCAGGACTTTTGAACATAGCTGACGCATCTGTATTTGACTGAACTTTTTTCTTACTTGGGATAACAAAACTTGGAGTTTTAAATGTTTCAACTTTGTTACCACTTTCTTTCATCTCAGGACCTTCTACTTTCACGTCAGGTGCAGCACCATTCTGGTCATTTCCTGTATCACTATTCTGGTCTGCCATTTGGTCAATATTTTGGTCCATGATCCTACTCTCAGGACTTCTTCAGCAGAACATCAAAGATTATATGGCCAGGTCTGAAGTAAATTATAAGTTAATCTTAATAGTATGAACCTTGAATAAACTAAAAAAGGCTTACATTCGTCATTGTGTATAATTTATAGTAATCAAAATGAGGTAACTGGCCTTACATTTTATCTCTTACGCAATAACCACTGCATTTTTCCCTATTAAAACTAAGGGACTTTTTATAATAAGGCTCCATTTCCAATAAAACAAGAACCAGTTGAACCGGGTGATGCTTCCCGAGAAGGTTCTGGACACAGGAAAGTATAAAAAAAATGAACAAGGGGCAAAGAACTCCAAAATAAGGCAAAGTGGAGTTATGTTTTTTTGCACTGCACTTCTATTCAATGAGATCTATCTATCCTTAAAGTTTCCTGATGATATCAGAGTTATGTCCCGGGTAAAAGTCAAAGTGTAAAAATGAACAAAGGGCAATAACTCCAAAATTAGACCAGGCTTTGTTTAGGTTCTTAAGCACTGCAGTTCTATCCAATTATATCTAGCTACCTACAAAGTTTCATGTTGATATCTCTAATAGTTTTAAAGTTATGTCACGGACAAAAGTCAAAAAGTAAAAATAAACAAAGGGCAATTACTTCAAAATAAGGCAAGGCAGAGTAATGATTCTTAAGCACTGCACTTCCACCCAATGAGACCTATCTATCTACAAAGTTTCATGTTGATATCTCTTATAATTTTAGAGTAATGTCCCGGACAAAGTTCAAAGTGTCAAAATGAACAAAGGGCAATAACTCCAAAAGTAGGCAAGACAGTGTTACAGTTCTTGTGCACTGCAAACTTACTCAATGAGATCTATCTACCTACAAAGTTTCATGTTGATATCTTTTATACATTTAGAGTTATGTCCCGGACAAAGTTCAAAGTGTAAAAATAAACAAAGGGGGATAATTCAAAAATTAGGCAAGGCAGAGTTAAGGTTCTTGTGCACTGCACACCTACTCAATGAGATCTATCTACCTACAAAGTTTCATGTTGATACCTCTTATACATTTAGAGTTATGTCCCGGACAAATTTCAAAGTGTAAAATAAACAAAGGGGGATAATTCAAAAATTAGGCAAGGCAGAGTTACGGTTCTTGTGCACTGCACACCTACTCAATGAGCTCTATCTACCTACAAAGTTTCATGTTGATACCTCTTATACTTTTAGAGTTATGTCCTGGACAAACTTCAAAAAGTAAAATAAACAAAGGGGGATAATTCAAAAATTAGGCAATGCAGAGTTACGGTTCTTGTGCACTGCACACCTACTCAATGAGATCTATCTACCTACAAAGTTTCATGTTGATACCTCTTTTACTTTTAGAGTTATGTCCCAGACAAAGTTCAAAGGGGACGGACGGATGGACAAGGCGGCGACTTTATGCTCCCCCGAAATTTTCGGGGAGCATTATAAAATATCCCCTACCCCATTATCAAAAGTAAATAAATAAATATTCCCAACATAAACCCAAATTAAAGAAATCAAACTGCATATTTACAATATGACTTTTATAAGTGATAATAACTCAATATCAAGCTTTTTACTGGGACATCATTTGTTTTATCATGTATCTTCTTTCAACCCTATGTTTATATAAGCATCTTCCTGCTGTTTCAATGTGAGATCAACACAAGTTTCAATCATTGCTAATCTGTCATTCTTATGAGTTTCTATAAATGTTTGTAAACTTGCCAGATAATTTATTTTTATATTCATCATTCCCAACTATGTAATCACCTATTTTAAAGAATTTTCATATTTGACTACTAGTTCCCTTCATTGTTTTTACACAGACAATTAAAATATGTGATGATTACATATACTGACATATCGTCCGTTCATATAGTTTGAATTTTATAGCAGGTTGACTGTTGGAAGTTTTTCACAACTTAAAGATTTTGACCAATCTTTCCTTCCATACTTGCATTTTTGGGACTACCGTGATTCCATAGTAACCTCCTCTGTATTTACCCAAAATGACAAACATTGTACATGTAAATAGTTTAAAAAATGACATTTTAATTGGATTTTATCGAAATAATTTTTTGACAAACAATTTTGTGAAAAGTTCACTGCTTAAATAGAAGAAAAATCACATTCATGTATGATATTTATATTTGAATATTTCCCAATAATCATTAAGTACCGTGCTATCATAGAACCCCTGACTATATTTGCTCTACAAAACTAGATCTATATAATAATAATAATAATAAACTCTTTATTTAATTTAACGAAGGTAACTTATTAAGACAATACATCAAAGCATTAGATACAACACATATAATGCAAAATCTTATTTTCAACAAGGCCTTCAATAAAACATAAACATAACATCGGACATATTCAAGCAATTGTAAAGATTACAACATTCAGTAAATCTTTAGTAACTGACTTTAGTTATTTATACTAACTGACTAGTAATGTATGTAAGACAAACACAAGACGCTCTTGTAATTGGTTACATGACAAATATGGTCAAAAAGAAAGTAATTAATTCATAGGGATGGTGTAAATGTGGTTGTGATTGAAACCTTGCATATGGGGATATTGAGTATCGCGAAAACTAATTACAAAATTATTTTTCTTACATTTTACAATCATACTTTGCTTTTTTTTGTTGAAAACAAGGAATAATATCAATTTAATACTTTATGCTAAATTATAAACAAGATTATCTCAGTTTTAAGCATCTTATATAATTCTATTTAATCTTTTACCTTTTTGTAAGTTTTGTAAGCTTCTAAGGGAGATAATAAATTCGATGTACAGTAAGGTCAGATTGATATATTTTAGGGGTTTGCCTAAAATACGAAAGTGAGATTTTTGACGAAAGTGAGCGAAAGTGAGTGAAAGTGACTTTTAGAATTTGAATTGTACCGTTTTAAAAGAATTTTACAGTAAAAATTGATGTTTGAAAACGTATATTATTTAAGCAACTAATTATATATATTATTATAAATAACCATAATTATGATTTAATCGCCATTTATTGGCATAATTTCTATATACAAGTTCAGCAATCTTCCTTTTGTTTGCATAGAAAAATACGAAAATGACTTGTAAAGTATTTAATATAGAGTTGAAATTGAAAATGTACTAAATCTGCAGTTTGTAGACGTGTATTATAAGAAATCATTTAATATGTTACAAGTCACTTTGATATTTTTTCAAAGTGAGTGAAAGGAAGATCTCAGAACTTGTGTACAGAAATTATGCAAATAAATGGCGATTTAATCAGCATAGTGATTATTTTTTAAAAGAAATATTATGAGTTGCTAATAACATACGTCTACAAATAGACAATTCACTGTAAAATTCTATCAGAACGGTACAATTAAAAATTTTAAAGTCACTTTCGCTCACTTTCGCTTACTTTCGTCAAAAATCTCACTTTAATATTTTAGGCATACCGATATTTTAGGTCAGATTATTGCATTTGAGAGAAAACTGTAACATTCAAAGGAACATCAGCTAGTTATAGAATGAAAATATTATGTTTTCAAGTATGAAAAATTATTCAAGAAACTATTTAAAGGGACTCCACTGAGGTTTAAAATTCATTTTTTCACAATTTGAATAATTATTCTGGAAAAACGAAGTGCGCGAATGATCTAAGATTTTGCACAAAGATTAGCTAATGGTCTAAACCTACAATGGTACATATATCTGGAAAAATATTTTCAGTAGTTTCATATAAGTCTCTAGGATATTCTCATTTGGATATTTGCATTCATATACCGGAACCTCATATTTCCGAGGTACTTAACAGTTTAAAACAGACAAAAAGCATCGGGGAAAATACGTTGAAATACGTTGAATATTGTAGCGAATGCATGTTAATTAAATCATTGTTTATTATATTTAATGTTTGCATGTAAGCAATTATGTACACAACATGACAATTAACACCTTTCTGCTGTCTAGTGAGATTAGTTGTGTTCTCATATGTTCAAGGTAATTACATTTTAACAGTTTCAAAAGCAGAAATAACAGCAATCTTTATTCTTTAGTACATCTATGCCAAGCCACAACTGAAAGTGTTTTTTTTTCTCTATGACATTTATCAAATATCTCAATGGTTGTTTAAGAAAGACACCTGCACATGTCTTTAAAGGTATGAAAACTAAAAGTAAAACGGCGAATTAATTTAGTTTGCTCTTAATCTGAATAAAAAATAAGTTTTCTCAGTCGTATATGTATCATTCCAATAAAAATACAATAAGAAAGTGAAAGTAAATCTCCTGGCAGCTGCGTACTTTAGACTGTTTATATGTCTATTACCTTGGGATAATGAGAACCAAGGAAACATGAGGCACCAGTATACAAATGTCATTCTTGTGATCAGCAGAAAAAAATTCATTCAAAATGGGAGTTATCACCTTTGGGGACATTTTTTGAAAGAAGAGGGGTTTAATGGAATAGAAAGCACGCTGGTACAACAAGAGGATAAAAGTAAAACTCACACAACCCACAATGATAGGCCTTTCTAATGATTCTTATCTGATATAAAACACGGTGTTGGAGCCAAGGGACCACAGTAAAGCTCACACAACCTACAGCGATAGGCCTTTTAGAGGGTTTTATGGGATAGAAAGCACGCTGTTACAGCTAGAGGATAACAGTAAAACTCACATGACCCACGGTGATACGCCTTTCTAGTGATTCTTATCTGATATAAAACTAGGTGGTAGAGCCAAGGGAACACAATAAAGCTTACACAACCCACAGTGAAAGGCCTTTTAGAGGGGTTTTATGAGATAGAAAGCACGCTAATAAAGCCATGGGATAAAAGTAAAACTCACACAAACCGCGATGATGGGCCCTTCTAGTGGTTTTTATCTGATATTAAACACGGTGGTAAGGCATCAGAACACAGTAAAGCTCACTCAACTCACGGTGAAGGGCCTTTCTACTGGTTTTTATCTGATATAAAACACGGTGGTAGAGTCAAGGGAACACAGTTAAGCTCACACAACCCACGTTGATAGGCCTTTTAGAGGGTTTTTATCGGATATGAAGCACGCTGATACAGCCATGGGATAGCAGTAAAGCTCCCACAACCCACAGTTTTAGGCCTTTCTAATGGTACTTATCTGATATTTAACA